>NC_141022.1:37012500-37205000 GCF_052040795.2 Danio rerio | reverse complement strand
CGTAATTGCAGACTTCTTATCAATTAGATATTGTCAGACAAGAGGTTTTGAATATCAGAAAATAGACTTCATTCTTCATAATAAGAGACGTCTTTCCTGGACAAGTCTCTGTGTTTTCCACAATCTTTATACAGATTATTTGACACACCCCTAGGTGTCTCGTTTTAACTCCTGACCATCCTTGGATAAGTTTTTCTCAAGTGGTTCTGTTATTTTTGGCTTTCAGCCTACTAGCTCATGTCAATGTAAGCAACGGCTTTTCCAGAGAGGTCACTTCATAGATGCCACTTATGCTAAAGGACTGTTTACACATTGTCATGACGGTACATTAACTTGATAATATGTTACTCACTCTAGCTTCTGACACATGTAGCTTCATATAAGTATTTAACATATATACTTAGTGCTTTACATTCAGTTATTCTACATAATCAGTCATTCTTCAGCAAAGCCTCCTAGTGTTGTTCCTGTGCAGGCTTCTCATCGTACACACACCCAGTTTAGCCTGGCTCATGTTTACTGCATACTTTTTCAAAATGAGAGAACAAAAAATATCTTCTTCTATTATAAGTAGACTGTTACGGTTCGGGATAAGTTGGGGTTAGGGTTAGTGTAAGTTGACATGTACTTGCAAAGTTTCTTAAAGCCAGTTAAATGTTTGTTGAAGGAGCAGTATCAGCAGATATTAAGCACTCTTAATACTAATACTCAAATAGACCATTAAAATAAACTGTTACCTTAGCAAATAAGGAGTTTACTATTTGCTTATGCTTAATAGATGATTCGAAGTGTGTAATAAAGTGTTACCAAAATGAACATCGATCTAACAGTGATTTTGTGGTTTATTGTGAAGAATTGTTCTTCAGCAACTCTTCACTTTTACATATAGACATATCCAACAGTTTTAAAGATGAGTATTTTGATGTATTAAATTATTTTGACAGAAAAAAATAAGTTTGACAGAGAAAGAGATGGATGATGCACAAACAGTGCTATACGTTTTGACAGCACTACTGCAGAACATCAGTAAATCTGTTCACCATTCAGTGCTGAATCTGAGTCCACCCTCGTTTAATTTCACGACTTAAAAACTTCTGTAAGGAGAAAGTTCTGCTGGCAAGGAAATGTGAAATTTGCAGCAGACTACTATAATTACTCTCCTCCTACAGATGCTTGGCCATGAGTGAGAGCTTTGCTTTTGTGCGAGGTGAACGATTGCAATATACGGCGAAGGCCATCTTTCGTCTTTGTCTAAGGGAGCGTCGTGAAGGATGATAAGGGAGAAGAAAAAAATCCACCGCCCCCTCAGAAGGCTCACTCATTCTCCCTGTTCTCTTGTGTTGCAGGCGGTTGTCCGTGTCTGTCGAGCGCCCAGACGAGCGTGTTTGTGCTAGACTGAATGGCTGCATTTTAAGTGTCTCTTGGCACACACACAGCAAATACCTGCACCAGGTGGATCTGCAGCCTTGACACACACACACGCACACACACACGCGCCTCGGGTGCAACTGCGAGATGTGCGATTCGAAATGCAAAACTTTTACATGCACATCTGTAAGCTAATGACTTACAAAAATCAGCATAATGAAATTTCTCCTTGTCAAGACTTGCATGCAAACTGCCAATTTATCTGTTCATATTTGCAAACTATTTAGAACTTTTATTTCTGCTGTGTGCGAGAAGTGTCAAGAAAGTACCTGGGTTTATGGTGTTTTTCACTTCTGCAAAACATTTTTTCTGTCTGAAAGTGCTTAAATCCATGTTATCCAATAGGGCTGTCAGCCTGTTTTGGGGTCTACTGTTCCTTCAGTGTCATTGTAAGAGTGCCAAGCAGCAAAATGTGCCCTTCAGCATGTGTAAGCTGTATTGTAAAAGTTGTAGCATAGTTGGGGTCTTGCTTCCCTTGCCATAGTATGCTGCCCTCATGTGCACCTCACCTTCTTTGGCATAGTATGCTATTCATATCTCACACCTTCACCATAGCATGCAATTTGCACAATTGTCTTGCTTCTCATGCCATAGTATGCTATTCGTATGTGCACCTCACACCCTGGCCATAGTATGGTATTTGCTTAGATGTCTTGCTTCTCTTGCCATAGTATGCTACACATCTCATTTTTCTTCCTTACGTATGCTATTTGAACATGCATCTTGCACTCTCCGCATAGAACGATATTTGCACACGTCTCTAATTTCTTGCCATAGTGTGCTGTATGTCATTCACACACCTCTCAATTCTTTTGCTGTAGTAAGCTATTTTCACAGCATCTTGCACCCTTGTGATAGTATGCTAGTTCAGCCTGATCTCAAGAGGAAATGTATTTTTTTTTTAATGTTTTGTCAGTTTAGTGGGTAACTCGTACAAATTCAAGTTCAGTCATACCAAAATGTACAATTTTAAAAAGGATGCGTGTTACTCTACCCCACCCCTAATCTCAACCATCACTGGGGGATAAGCAAATTGTACTAAATTGTACAAATGAGATTGTACAAATTCATACGAATAATCCACTAAATCAAATAGTTATGAATTGTTATGAGATTGTGTTGGCTATTTGCACATGTCTTGTTTCTCTTGCCATAGAATACGCATCTCACACCCTCACCATAGTATACTACTCGCACATGTTTCACTAATCTTGTAATAGTATGCTCTTTGTAGGTGTATCTAAAGTAGCACCCTCGCAGTAGTATGCTATTCCTATACACATCTTGATCTCTTGCCATAGCATGCTATGTGAAAACGCTTCTTGCACTCTCGCCATAGTATGATATTTCAACACAATCTCACAGCAATTCGTAACTTTTTCATTTAGTGGCTAATTCGTATGAATTCGTACGATCTAATTCGTACAATTTATTACGATTTGCTTATCCCCCAATGACGGTTGGGGTTAGGGGTGGGGTCAGGTGTCACACCTCCTTTTTAAAATCGTACCATTTCGTACGACTGAACTCGTACAAATTCGTACGAATTAGCCACTAAACTGGCAAAACGTAAAATACTTACGTTTTCTTGTGAGATCAGGCTGGATATTTGTACATAACTTCTTTTTTTATGGTATGCAAGGGGCGGAGTGGGACTTCTTTTCAGCCCTGGAGTTTCAAGCCTTAGACCGGCCCACCTCAGTTCACGACTGACTATATTAAAATAACATCATTACCAATTCAGTTTTTAATGACACTATCACGTCCTTTTCAAGGAAACAGCTGCTTTAGAACTATTTTTCATACATTTGACAACATTAAAGGGTAGCTAAATCTCCAAAACTATTCTTTAAAACATCACTTTGTCCTTTCCTGCAATATCCGAATATATATTCTGTGCAAAATTCTTTATAGATATCCAGTCCTTTATAACGGTGGTCACACAAAAAATAAAATATTTACACCTACATAAGTAACCCAAACAGTATTATATGTCTTAACACTAAAAATGAAAAATAAATAAACATTCAGGTGAGGTTCGAACTCTTGTTGGTGGCGTTGTAACGCAACGTGCGGACCACTGCACCACAATGTTACTTTCTATTGATGGCTTAATCTTTTTCTCCCCTTTTTAGATTTCTGATCAAGTTATGTCAGATATATTAATGTAGTATTTCATCTGATTTTCATTGAGCAGGTGTAATATTTATACTAATTATTTGAATTCTTATATTCACTAAGGTACCGTTGTTTGGGGTCAAATGACAGTTACGTCATTAACCTGCAGACTGCATTTTGCTCACGGGGCTGCGAGAAAATAAATAAAAAGAGCGGAGCTGTGGCAAAATAATGAATAAAAAGAGTAAGGCTATAGTCAAATAAATAGATAAATGAAAAAAGTGCGACTGCTGAGAGTGCAAGCAGCTAGAGACATCAGCCCTCGTGGCTAAAAAAACGGACCGGCCCACCGGGAATCCTTCAGGTCCTCCCAATTAGCCAATCCGGGCCTGTGGTATGCTATTTGTACTGTGTCTTGCACCCTCATTATAGTTTGCTATTTGCACACATCTTATTTCTCTTGTCGTAGTATGCTATATGTACACCCATCTTACATAGTATGCTGCTCGCGTACGTCTCTTTGCTTGCCATTGTATGCTATATGTGCATCTAAAGTAGCACATTCACAATAGTACTGTATGCTATTCGTACACACGTCTCACTTCTCTTGCTATAGTATACTATTTTTATGTGCATCTTGCACCCTCAACATAGTATGGTATTTGCACGTCTCGATTCTCTTACCATAGTATACTCTTTTTACACGCATCTCACAAACTCACCATAGTATGCTAATCGCACACGTCTTGCTTATTTTGCCTTAGTATGCTAATTGTACACGCATCTCACTCCCTCACCATACTGTAGTATGCTACTCACACACATGTCCCATTTCTTTTGCTCTATTATTCTATTACGTATGCCCATCTTGCACGCTTAGTATCCTATTCTTATGTGGATCTTCACCATAGTATGCTGCGTCTCTCACCAAAGTATGCTACTCACACGTGCGTATCGCACCCTCGTCTAGTATGCTACTCACATACATGTCTTAATTTCCTCACCACAATATGCTACTCTCATGTTTTATTGTTTTTTTGTGTGGCTTTATGCTCCTTCAGGGAAGCTCAGTGGAGACGTTAGCTCTCATTGATAGTTCACTCAAAAAATGAAACACTGTGCTCATTTATTCATTCTCGCCTTCTGCTTGAGTTTCTTTCTGTTCTGTTGAACACAAAAGAAGATATTTTGAAAAATGTTGGAAATCTCCAGCCATTGAGCCATCGAGAAAGAAAGCCATTAGAGTCTAAAACAACGAGAGGGTGAGTAAATGGTGAACTACCACTTTAAATATCCTCATATCTGTGAGTAAAGCACTTGACAGGACAAGCCATGCTAAAGTATATGCAAATTAGCATTTGATATGTATTCTCATGTTGAGGACAATGTGTTTCATGCAAGTTTCCAACACTAACTTGCACAATGATGTATGCTTTTGTAATGGTGTGTTTTGTCCATTAAATAATTGTTTTGAGTGGATCTTTAGTGCACTGCAAACATCATTTATCTACACTGTAATCTAAAATTATCTTAAATGTGTCATTTCTTACTGTTCAAAAGGGGCTTAGAAAATTGGAAAAACATTAGATGAGTTCACTGTACTCAAATGGCCTCCACAGTTACCAGATCTCAATCCAATAGAGCACCTTTGGGATGTGGTGGAATGGGAGATTCTCATCATGGATGTACAGCCGAAAATCTGCGGCAACTGCATGATGCTATCATGCCAATATGGACCAAAATCTTTGAGGAATATTTCCAGTACCTTGTTGAATCTATGCCACAAAGGATTAAGGCAGTTCTAAAGCAAAAGGAGGTCCAACTCTGTACTAGTAAGGTGTACCTAATAAAGTGGCTGGTTAGTGTATACAGCTATAGAAGGATTTTTTACAGAGAGCCTGTGTAGCACTGAAATTTAAACTAAAATACTATAAAAACTTTGCTACAATACTGTACTATTTTTAGTAAAACATTTCTATAGAATTTCCCATAGATTACACATTACATGGTTATTTATAAACCTGTAAGTATTTAACCCTAACAGATCATACATCATACTTTTTTTTTCACTTTGTTCTCTACTGATGTCCAGATTCCACTGATTATGATGTCTATTTCAGCCGCTTTGTAACACTGTACAGCACGCACACAACAAAGTAAAGACATACTACAGTAGCTTCGACAGTAGTGCTGGAACTGAGCCTTCAGGGGTCACTGAATTAATTTTACCTCAAATAAACCTACAGAAAGAAAAACAAACCTCCTTCTCACCATATGCACATATTGTTGTGTTTGAGACCATATGGGCGAGTTTATTTTTAGTTGGCTGTGCTATTGGGTTTCATTAGGGCTGCTGTGAGGGTCCCAGACGGCCCGCCTTAGTAAAGAGCATGCAGTGCCAGAGGCCGAGAGTGGTTTCCTGGCCGTGTTGTGACGCAGAGCGGTGGAGCACACATGCTTACATACACAAAGAGCTTGCAGAATGGCTTCTTTGTGCTGCTGTGGTGCCATGTCTCTTTGCTGACAACATTTTTCCTCTTCAAAGACCAAGTCCAACACGACTCCATCTGCCCTGTTTGTCTGTCTGTCTGTCTGTCTGTCTGTCTGTCTGGCTGGCTGTTTAGGCGGGTGGGCAAAAATAGGGTCAGGAGAACGGCACTATTCACTGTAAAGAATTTTAAGCCAGTACAAAAAAAAAAACATAATACTTATTTCCTTTTGCTTTTTCTTGTGTACTTAACTTTTTTTCCCACCTTTAATCGACAGTAGAGAGTATAGACTGGAAAGCATGGGGAGACGAGGGAGGGGATGGATTGGCATAGGGCCTTAAGGCGGGAATTAAACTTGGGTCGCCATGAACACCAGAGTACCATGTGTCGACCTAAAATGTCTATAGTTGAGTGAACAGAAAATCTCTTGTGGAAATTGGTACTAGGAAATAATAAATTATCAGAACAAACAAACATAGTTCAATTTAAAAAAGAACTTAAACAGAGACAAATGTTAACAAAACATTTATTAGACATTTATTAGACACAGTTGCATAATGTTGATGAATTTAAATATCTAGGCCTTCGGCTTGATACCGAACTGTCCTTTAAACTCCATATTGATTTAATTAAATTGTTTTAATTGATATAATTAAAAAGTCATCGGTGCTTAGGTTCTGTTTATCGTTCTATTAATTGTTTTTCATTTAAAGTAAGAAAAAATTTAAACTGAAATAATTTTCTTTATTATTTATTACGCTGATATTATTTATAACAATATTTCTGATATTATTTTAAAACCTTTAAATACTGTCTATTATCTATGTCGGTTTGTTTTAAGATCTCCGTATAGAACCCATCATTGCATATTATATGAAACTCAACCTAAGTTCCGCAGACAGTATCATTGGTATTTGTTTCTTTTACATGTGTTTATTTTTGTTTCCCCTTTTAATTAAAGCAGTTTTTGTTCTATTTAATTCCTCATTCTCTTCGTTATATGCAATAGAATATTTTTTTGTTTTTGTTTCAAGAAGTACAACAAAAAGTGGCTGTAGGTCCTTTTAATACAAAGCAATCTTCCTTCCTCTTTGAGATCAGTTAAGTCATTTAGTCTTTTCGGGGCTAACTTACTTTATTTTTTTGGAAACAACTTGTAAATGTTATTAATATTGGCTTCAATTTAAATGTTTATTATTTATTTGTATATCAGACAGGTTTGTACTTTTTGATTATTTGTTTTTGTTTATTTGGGATTTAGACTGTGGGAAGTGTTTCAGGTGAAGTGTGCTGCTTGTTTGTTTGTTTTGTTAGTCGTATGTTTGTTATGATGTGAAGTACTCTGTTTGATTTATGTACTTCTTAGGGACGCCCTAGAAAATGAGATGATTCATCTCAAGGGGCTATCTCATTCAATAAACACATTGAAATTCAAAATAATTAGAAATAGGACAGGAGGTAAAACAACAATAACTGTGAATAAGACAAGGATCCAAACATGGCAGGACATGGGACAATGTAAATGTAAATTAAATGTAAATAAAATATTTGCATCTTTGGTGTATATAAGCAAAGTGTGTTGTGAATTGTAAATTTCTCAAATCTCACTTTGGATCTTTGTCCAAAAGATTCCAAAATAAGTCTTATCTTGCACTGGCATAAGTAAACTGTATGATTTAATGTTATAGTATATGTATTTTTTCTTTTAAGGCAAATATAATTTGAATATTCGGTAAATATCATGTTCTGTGAAGATATGTTGAATATTAAATAAATTAGAGCCATAAATATATTAAAATACCGTTTTGATTTGTAATGAACTGCGAAAATTTGCATTTCTAACTTTTATTTAGCTTTTCTCTTGTTTCTAGTCCAAATGTCAAGAAACTCTTAAATTTAGAAGGCTTTTCTAGGCAAATGGGAAAAAAGGATTAATTTGCTTACAACGTTGACAGGCTATTTTGTTTCTTTTAAGGAAAACTCACTTAAATTGCCATATTATTCTTAATAACAAAGCTTTAGAGTTAATTTAATTAGAAAATTTAGAGCTAAAACTTAAAAAATTAGATACAGGACTAGAAACAAGACAAAAACTCTAAGTAAGTAAAGCATATTTGTAGAAGCATGGGCATTGCTGAAAACTAAATTTGAACAATTTCAAACCTCATTTTTCTCATGATTTAGATATTTTTGAACCTCATTCAAGATATTCATATTGTCGTATAAATATGTTGTCAAATATTATCCTGTCCTAACAAAGTAAACATCAATAGAAAGTTTGTTTATTCAACTTTCAGATACATAAATCCCAGTTTCCTTAAAAAGTTACACTTATGACTTATCAAATATTAACTAAAATAAACACTCGAGTTTGTTTTTGGATGAGAGTTAGAGGATTTTTTCTTGAAACCGTTTCAAACTATTTGTGGTGATGTTATAGTTTTGGAGTCTTTCTGACCCCAAGACCCCAACTAACATATGTGATTCTTATCCTGTGATTCATAAACATTTTTGTGGCCACTCAAACTGTTTTTCTATCAGACAGCCACATTCTCTTCCAGGCTGATTCATAACACTTGACTGGAAATTATTAATTGATGGAAATGGCCAATTTTTTTGTGTGTGTTTTGTTCTTATAGTCAGTTTTGTGAAGCTCAACAACATTTTGTAGTCATTTAAGTTCACCGGGGTGCCAAAAATTGACACATATATTTAAAAGTATTTGATATTTGATAAAACTAATGATAGCATAGTTTGTTTTGTTAAATTCTGAACGAAAGATCTAAAAATTAAACAGTGAAGACAGTTTTTTTCACAGCCTCCTTTTCTCATATTTATCAAGGGTACCATTATTACTGGAGGGCACTGTATGTCTGAGCCAAAATGGTAGCTGTGTTTAGACACCACAGAGCGTTTTAAGTTCCCACTGGTGTCAGGTAGATGTTTTCCAGACAATCCAAGTCCTGTGTGTCTGATTGCGGTCCAAAACTCTGAAAATTAGACATCTTATATGCTCTTGCTCTTAACCACCACTTTAAAAAAAATATTCCCAGCCTGGAGAAAGTAATTATAAATAAATATGAAAAAGCATTTGTTCTCATTTATCTCCATCGATAAGGCTCGTGTCTTGTTTTTGAGTGTTTCTGACTCTCTGCTTCCCTCTTAGGGCACATGATTGAACTGCAGAGCTTCATTTTCAATCCAGTGCTGCTGCTAGTAAAATAGTCACCTTCTGTGAGCTTCTGCAGATTGTAAAAGAACACACACAGACCAGAAGATAGACACAGACAGAATTTGAAATTTGGTATATTCTAATAGATTTGTTTGTTGAATTACTAATTCAATTACTGTTGATAATTAAAATGCAAAATAGTTTCATTGGACAGCTGTACTTACATTGAAAAAAAGTTTTGTTTCTTGTTCAAATATTTAAAAAAATCATAACAAATCAAGCTGCAATTTTAGACACGTAAAAGTAAAAATATACAATTAGAAACCATTAAAACAAGTTTATTTTTATACTCAGTAGGCAGATTATTATTTGCATATTTTAAGAAATAGCTTACTTAATTTTTTAAAACTTTTTTGTTTTGAAAACAATACCAAAACAATGAATTGTCTAGTAAATGGATATTGATTTAAGAATCGTTAGATATTTGGACTAGAAACAAAAAATGAACCTCTGAAATAATTTCCAGTCATTGAGAGCGATTTTGCTTTAGTAACAGAAACATTTAATTATTCATTAATTTTCTTTCGACTTAGTCCCCTTAAGCCTTATTTATGATACGAGCGACTCGCAGCGGCAAAGCGACAAGTGAGCGTTAATTTTAATTGACAGTGAGCGACTTCCGGCGGCCTCCATCAATTCGAGCGACAGCGACTGTTGGTAACCAGGTGGGCATTTCGAGTGATGTGACAAAGTTGAGAATTCTTTAACTTTATGCAAATGAAGAGCAACTTTCTTGAGCGGCAGCCAATAGAAGCAACAGCAGAGCTCACGTGATCCTCTCTCAGCTTGCTCAGAGGCCGGTTGTATTTGTGTCAGACCTGTGTTTGCAGCAGGCCGCCACCTGGCAGTTATATGAAGTCGCTGCTAGTGTGAATGAGGCATTATTCATCAGGGGTCACCACAGCGGAATGACCCGTCAACTTATCCAGCGTGTTTTACACAGCGGATGCCCTTCTTGCTGCAACCCAGTACTGGGAAACACCCTTACACTCACATTTACGCTCATACACTACGGCCAATTTAGCTTATTTAATTCACATATATCCCAGCAGGTACACAATATCATAAGACGTTAATATTAGGTATGATTTAAATCATGACGTCAGGGGCCAAAATTCAATGTCTAGCCAGCGTCTAATGACAATGTTATTTTGACGTTCAATAACGACGTCAAATTACATTGATATTTGGTTGATTTTAGGTTGTGTTGGACAGTGACCAAAATCCAACGTCTGATTGATGTCAAAGTAGTAACGTCCACACAACATCAAGGTATAACATGATTAGACCTTGATATTTGGTTGATTTTAGATTGGACATTGACATCAGCCTGAAGTTGGGTTCTGACGTCAATCCGATTTTCCTTTACAAACAAAATCCAATGTCCTCATGACGTTAGAGTACGTTGGGGTACAATGTAAATATGATGTCATGTTGACATCCTGTGCCTGCAGGGATGTGTCATTGGACTGTGGTGAAAACCGGAGCACCCGGAGAAAACCCACAAGAACACGTGGAGAACATGCAAACTCCACACATAAGTTTCAACTGACCCAGCCAGGACTCAAACCAGCGACCATCTTGTTGTGAGGTGACAGTGCTAACCACTGAGCCACCATGCCCTAGTAAAAGAAATTGTCCTTCCTGACAATTAATCAAGTATGATATTTACTCACAAAAAAAGAAACATATTACCTTGAGGAATATTTCATTTGTAATTATTACTATTATTGTTCATTCATTCATTATCCTTATGCTTAGTCCTTTATTAATTAGGGGTCAACACAGCGAAATGAACCGGCAACTATTCCAGCATATGTTTTACACAGCGGATGCCCTTCCAGCTGCAACCCAGTACTGGGAAACATTTACACACTCATTTACACACATACACTACAGCCAAATTAATCCAATTCATCCATAGCACATGTCTTAGGACTGGGGGAAACTGGAGCACCCAGAGGAAACCCACGGAACTCGCGAAGAACATGCAAACTCCACACAGAAATGCCAACTGGTTCAGCCAGCACTCAAACCAGCAACCTTCTTGCTGTGATGTGCCACCTGTTAATATTATTATTATTATTATTGGAAGTAAGGATTAATATTTATGTGTACCGAAGTGCATTAAAATGCAATGAGAATGTTTTTACGTTTTGCTCATTAGTCACACCACAGACATTTATGTGAAACCAACCTGAATACAGATTACATTTTTAAAGACCTGGCACTTGCTCATTTTTTCCTCCTTTTTTCCTTTCTCCTTTATCTTAATTGTATGATTGGGCTTAGTCAAGTGCAATTAAGTGCAGTTAACCTTGTGCAGCTCAAAGTTAATAGAAAAATCTAAAGCTTTAATAAATTTGAGATCGCCTAAAATAAAATGTTTAAATAAGTGCGTTCTAAGGAGAACAAATATATGCTGCCTTCACATATCTGTACAAGAATTTTAAATAGGGAAAAATAAAAACATAATAAAATGTAAAAAGTGTTGCACTCACTGGTCTGTACATGTCTCAATTGAATTGCCATGTTTCACAGGTAATGAATGTGCTGTGTAAGAAAACATCTGAGGAGTGGTAACTGTTGATGACAGAGACTGTCTGAGCAAAAATAGTCGATAAGTCTGTGATGATTTTGCCTGGCGTTTTCTCACTTTTGTAGGGAACAAGGAAAGGCAGGGGTGCACTAATGATCTTCCCGGCTCTCTGTCTGTAGGCTATTTTTGTCTGATTTGGTCACAGAGAAAAACTAGATATAGGTGCACACAGTCTCAGTGCCTGCTGAGCTTCTGCGGCAGGTTCAACTTTCTCAGCTGGAAATTGAATACTTTTTTTGCATCAGTATCTCCCAGGGGCTTTGGGGAAATGAATCCAGAAACCTGAAGGATTTCTGATGGGATGTTGAGTGTGGTGAGCAGTTGCTGTTGGAAAATTCAAGGCTATTAGCTCTATATTCATTCTGTAATAAAAGGTCCAATAAAATGCTTTAAAATGTGCAGCTTTGTCTGATGTATGATGTTATTCCAACTGAAACATGAAGAAAGGGCATGACATATTAAGTAGCTTCTCCCCCTTATACAAAACAGCCAATAGTGGTCAGTGCTGAAAGCCTAATTAACTGACTCATGCAGTGTTTTAATCCACTTTTTGACGTGCATTTATAAAATTCCCTTTATTTGTTCTCTCGGGGGAATCCCCACACCATTTTGAAGTGTGTTCCACTTCATTAAGTAAACGAAGGAAGCTTACATGGACCACTCCAGAACCTATATGTCCAATAGTGCAATCTGATTGTAATGTAACAACAGCGTAGTTCCCAATTACTCAATGTTTTAAGGCATTACATTTAAACCAATTCAGATGTAATAGTGGACATTTCCACTTTTTTTCATCTGAGAGAACAAGACAAAGGGAAGTAATCGAGTGAAGCGCATAAACAATTGGACTGGAATGCCCCTGTGCTACAGGTTCCCCAAGTTCGAAATACTTTCCTGTCGTAATAAAGCCAAAAAACCCAATAAATAAATATATAAAAACAATAGCCAACAGGGTTTAGTTTGTTTGATAAGCCATGCTGAAGCACATCTGACTAATTACAGCCACAGTCTATAAAACGATGCTGAACCTGTCAACCATTTATCACCTTAAAATACAGCATTCAGTGATTTTTTTAAATTAATCTAATATGTTTTGTGGTCATTGCTATGATTAATAAACAAAAAAATAGTTCAGATCAACAGTGTTTATTATTTTATTATATGCTTGTTTAGATGAACCTTGTATAAACGTGTAATAATATAAACAAGTGACCAATTTCAGCTTCATTTTATAGGAGGTGGACCACCTCAGATACTAGAGATCATCTGACTGGTCAGAAAATCTTGAGAAGCTGAAGAGATGTCATGAAAAACTGTCTCTAAGTTCGAAATGTTAGTTTAATGCCTTTGTTTTGGACAAATAGAAGTTGGTGAGACTTTAATATAAGTATTTTGATGTATTTCCAACTGAAAGTTAATATTTAGGCACAGGGCGCTTTTTTTTTGTGCATCATACACTCATAGCAAACTAACTACAGAGGCGTGGTTAAAGAGCCCCTATTTTGCATTATAAAAGTTCTTATTTTGGTTTTGACGGTCTCCAACAACAGGCTGACATGCATGTAAGGTCAAAACACTGTTTCAAGAGTTCACACTTAGCTCATGATTTATACATAGCTTGTTTGGCATGCTGTCCCGGGAGAGAGCCCTGAGCTCAAGGGATCCTCGAGCCCAGGGCTCCCCCCCTTTTGCAGGGCGAGTGGAGATTGAGCTCAGGTCTATCTCAAACTCCCCCGCTGCTGAGGCCAAGGCGAACTTCCTGAGAGTAAGACATTATAAAAAAGGTTTAGGCTTGTTTTATCTATAATATAGAGCACATTTGGATGGTGGGAGGAAACCGGGGAACCCGGGGGAAACCCATGCGGACACGGGGAGAACATGCAAACTCCACACAGAAATACCAGATGGCTCAGCGAGGACCCAACACCATTGGTATTCTTGCTGTGAGGCAACAGTGCTAGTCACTGGGCCACCGTGCCGCCCATTCTGGATAAAGGAGGAAGAAGGGGAGGAGGGGGGTTTCTTCCAGACGAAGATAGTTGTAGAAAGGAAATGAGGATATATATAGTGATTTGGGATCCTTCGATTGGAGGATCATAATTAGTTAATGTGGACCAGCTGGGTAAATCATGAGCACATGCTCCTCTCGAAATTAGTTTAAAACTAAACTTCACTTCATTGTCTTATAATATGCATTTATTTTTACCTATTTATCCCAACGTCTCCCATTTGAAGTGTTCAGCGATTCATTTGTTCCCAAACCCCTACTTAGTGCGAAGCTAATCTGTGCTGATTGGACCGAAATCCCATATTATAGTCTCTGCTGCTCCTTCCTCTAATAGCGAACGGCTGGCGAATCTGACGTTGCAGCGTAGGTTATTATATCAAAAATCAGAAAAATGACAGGAACAAATACAGCACTAGGTTGACTATATATGGCATTGTTGTGAAAATGAAGTTTAACCCCTTATTCCCCACACCCAAATCTCCATCTGTCAGTGATCATCATCTTTGCGTCATGATCAGTCTTGTGATCCCCCCCACACTCTGCAAGTGTCTGAAGGGAGAGCGCGTTCACATTTTACTGGATCTGGAACTACATACTTTGTGATGTACCGTATCAACGTTGACGGGTTCGAGCAAAAGATCTGAACCCTACTCGATTCATTTATTTCACTCTGGGTTGTCTAATTTGTTAAAGATTTAATAGTTTTAAACATGGCACACTTTCAGATTTAAACTTCAGCTGGATGTTTTTATTAAATTAGTGTTACAGACTGCATAAAAACCCATAATAGGGGCTCTTTAAGATTATTGTAGCTGAAGCCTTTAAACTTATGTCAGCAGAGAACCGCCACTCCAAATAAAAAAGCAAGTGGTCAGACTTTATTACCAAAACAGTTTTTTTTAATTTTTTTTTAATCATTTATCATTTAACTATTACATCACCTAAAGAATAACAATGTGCGCTAGCAAAATAAACTTTTATATTGATAAAAACAACAAAAAAAATTGTGTAAAATAATTAAATTGCTGCTCATTAATATTGTGTAAATGCGGTTCCAGCCACACTCATTAGAAGTTTGCAAGCCATATTTTTCTCTGCAAGCAGTGTGTTTTCATATCTTCTGCAATGCAAATGAATTAACCCCAAACACTCACAGCCACACTTCAGTGACAAGTGAGTGCTCTGGAGAGTGATTACAGAGGCAGTCTCTCGGTGCCCATTCTGATGCTGAACCTCGCAATTTATGCAGGGAACTGAAGAGAACATCTCAAATAAATGTCTGTCCTCTGCATAAGTGGACAAACTCATCATGTCTGGCGTGCAAAAAAATATATTATTATGGAAATAAAAAATATATAAAAATTAGAGAGGGCAGGGATAATTGTGGCATTCAATACATTTCACACCAGTATTCTCCCAACAAAATGGACATTCCAGGGGGGAAAAATACTGTTGAGAATGTTTTCTTTGTGCAATTTGTCATGTGCATATAGACATAATCTTATTCAAAATGAATGAAATGACATTTTAAACTGTTTATTTTTAGGAAAAATCTTTTTTTTACAAAATGGGTTTTTATGATTTTTAACCAGCTTAGTTAAATATATTCAATATTTTGTGTTTTAATATTGAATACACAAGAAAATAAATTTTCACATTTGATTCACATTTTTCATGTAATTATGCTTTCAAATTGCATTATGATACCTTAATATCTTCTTTGACAATTTCCAAAATTGTAACTTTAGCGTTAAACAAAATAAAATACGCACAACCTGAATTCCAGAGAGGTTGGGACTTACAAAAATTGCAATAAAATCAAGAATATGCAATTTGCTAGTTTTATTTTGTTTAACTATTATTTAACTGACAAAAGTACAACAAAAAGATTTCCAGTGTTTTTTTAATTTTTAATGAGCAAATGTACAGTACTCTGGATATGTAAATAAACTTTGATTGTAATGCCTGCAACAAGCTTCAAAAATGTTGTCATAGAGACAAATTAAAAGTGAAAAGATCGTAGAATAAACTGTTTTTAAGCAATCCATAATAAGCAGTTAGATAGATGATATGTTTTCACTGGTGACAGACTTATGTTTGGGAATAAAACGAGCATCTCAGTCTTTGCAACTAAAGCAAGATCATGGCTCATTATTTTGTGCCAAATAGTGGACAAATAGAGTTTACTTTTTAAAAAAGTGAATAAACCCATTACAATTTAGAACCGGTCAACCTAAATTATTATTATTTTTATGATTTTTATAATTATGCACATAGATTTTATTTATTTGTTTGTTTGTTTAACAGGGATATACACTTGACATTTTTATACAAAGACAATCGATGCCGCATACATAGGTCATATACAGTAGCATAAGGCCAGTTTGCAGGCCTCGTACCTGGTTAGGCTTTACATTATTTTTAAATCAACAAATAAAACAATACAAAAAACAAACATGTACAGTAGAGCCACAAACATAAAATGTAAGTCAATCTGCATACTAAAGGGAAATGTAAACCTGACCAACCTGAAGGAATAATACTTAATGTTCACATTGCTGTAAAAATTTCTACCATTCTTTCAGCTTTATAACGCCGTTCTGATTGTAACTTTAAATCAACTGGCACGGCATTCCATAGATGTGAACCTTTTACTGAAAAGGATGACTGAATCACAGTGGTTCTGCATCTCTGGATTCTACAATTGCCACTTACTGCCCCTCTAGGCTTTGCCACATCACTGCTGAATTTATGCATCAACTCAGAATACTTTAGGGGCCATGCATACACTTAAACATGTTTTTTCATTTTTTTTTTGAAAATTGAAAATTGTCCATAGTGAATGAGTGTGTGTGGATGTTTCCCAGAGATGGGTTGCGGCTGGAAGGGCATCAGCTGCGTAAAAATGTGCTGGATAAGTTGGCGGTTCATTCCGCTTTGGTGACCCCAGATTAATAAAGGGACTAAGCCGAAAAGAAAATGAATGAATGAATGAATTATTTTCGTAAAGGGCATCTGCTGCGTAAAACATATGCCGGAATAGTTGGCAATTCATTTCGCTGTGGGGGCCTTTGAAATAGAGACTATTCTTATCAGCTATGCAGATGACACCCAGCTCTATCTATCCACTAAACCCAACCTCAAACTCCCACAATAATCTCTTACCAACTGCTTTTTAGACATCAAATCCTGGTTCGCCTCAAATTTCTTGAAATTAAACGATAAAAGGGTCTCATAGTGCACGATCCACTTTAAACAAATCACATAACCCACAGATGATTCTGTCATTACCCCCTGCCTTCAGATTAAGAGTCTGGAGGTCATCTTCGACAACACCGCTTCATTCACTGCACATAATGTCAATTAATAATGTCACACGGTTCGCTTATTTCCACCTTCGAAATATATATCATTTTCGTCCTTGCCTAACACCTCATTCAACTGCCAGTCGTTTTTAGTTTACTCGCATCCTATTTAGAATACTGTAATTCCCTTCTGTTTGGCCTCCCTAATCAAACCCTTTATAAATTACAATTGGTTCAAAATGCTGCAGCCTGTATCATCAAAAACTGTCACATCAAACCCATTCTACAACAGCCTCACTGGCTTCCCATCTTTTTCAGACTTAATTATACTGTAGAATTAATACTTCTTCTCACTTTTAAAGTCATCCACAATCTTGCTTCTCCATACCTCACTAGTCTTGTTCATATCGCCACACCTTCTGGAACACTCGGGTCTTCTTCTTCCATTCACCTCATTGTTTTGCCTGTCTGCCTTGTCACCATGTGGAGCAGAGCCTTCAGCCACTCTGCTTCTCAGCTTTGGAACTCTCTTTTACAATTTAAATCTAAACTCAACACACATCTGTTTAGAACAGCCTACTCTCTTTTTAACTGAACAGCACTTTTTAAAATTTGCATAGTATTGTATTAACTTTTATTGTGTTTTTATTTGAACTGACTGTTCTTGCTGTCCTGTACGGTAAGCTTGAGTGTCAAGAAAGGCACCTTTAAATAAAATGCATCATTATCATGGGCGTTGCTAGGCCTATTTTAGGGGGGCTGTTTCTACTCAGCCCCGTTAAAACTTTTGCGATTAGCTCATAAATTGTACACTAAATTATCGCCTCAGTCCCCTTTAAATTTGATGTGAAAACGGCGGCAGAATTCGGCTCCTCCTCGTCTTTTGTTTTTCATTTGATCAGCAAACCACAGCCGTGGACAGCGAGAGAACAAGGTGTATTTTTATCGATAAATTGATATGATATCTGCTTATTCTTATATAATATTTGGCTTACTCAGAACTCAAATGGCTCTGCCTGTCTATGTAATACAGTGGAATACTAGTATACAACCCATATTAACTAAACATTTTAAGCGTATTACTATTTAATTACTACTTATTAATGTAATATTAGGCTTTATAAATATATATATATATATATATATATATATATATATATATATATATATATATATATATATATATATATGTATAATTTTTTTTTACCTTATAAGGAGCTGAACCCCCCTAAAATGAAAATCCCTAAAATCGCCCCTGATCATCATTATTATTATTATTATTACTAAGCTGAAGGAAAATTAAAGAATGGTTCTGTATTGTGAGCATTACCTATAACATCAAAAGCTGTGCATTTTCAGTTTAATAGATTCTGACTTGATTAAATTATACATTTAATTGACAGTGAAACTGGTGCTGACATTCCAAAGATGTTTTCAAGGCGAATTACTTTCTGAATATATTAACCAAATGTCATAATGATCCCCGTTGTCCTCCACACGGACATTAATCAATGACTTTCCTCAGGACTGTGATGTAACACATCGAGTGGCTCATTACATTTCGCTGTTTTAAAGTAAATGAAACTATTTTTCTGTTTGGTGACCCCAGGCCAAGTTGCGGACAGATGTGAGTTTAGCACTTTGAAACGGGCAAGACTGATTACGCACTTCCTGCCCTCTTTTCCACTGATCAAGATAATAATTGGCTGCCTGTGTAGGAGGAATCATGCGGTTATTTCCATGCTATTAGTCCATCACTCCAACTGCTTGATTTTGCCTTGCCGTTTCAGTGAGCCATACCGACTGCATGGTAATTAAAGATGCATTATGCAATGAATATCAAATCTCTGTTTGATGTCACTGGAGCATGTTGAAAATGTATGAATAGATGTGGCAAATTTATTAAAGTTAATCCAGAGTCATTCGGTAAATAAAATACATGTTCTTTAATGATGAGCCGTTTGAAAACTCTGCTCATTAAAACGTTTCTAGATGCAAGAGGATTTGATACCAAAATCAGTTTAGTTGCTTTTCATGTAAAATAGCATTTAAATATTTCGGTCCCACTTTATATTAGGTGGCCTAAGTACAACTAATATGTACTTACACAGGAATAATAGTTTGTTACAATGTACGTATTGTGTAAATACATGTATTTACTGTGTACTTCTGCTTGATTAAATACATGTATGTAATTACATCTGTAATTAACTTTTGTAAATGCATTTGTAAATACACTGTTGACCATCCCTTACACCTTAACCCACCCTTAAACCTACCCATGCCACCAAACCTGTCTATAACCCAACCTCTACCCCAACTCAAAAGCACCACAAGTGTTCTCAAATACATTATAAACACAGTAAGTACATTATATTCATTTTTTCATGTAAGTGCATAGTAGTTAAGGACACTTAAAATAAAGTGGGACCAATATTTCTTTCATTTTTGTAATTATTGTTACATTGTGGTACAATGTGTAATATAAATGATCATATTATATTTATATTATAATATTTATTATTTATTATGATGTACTGTATATGATACTACATCAAATTATGTGACATTTTATACAGGTAATTTAACTTGTGTATATTTAAAAGTAATCATATTTTGTAAGTGCTTATTTTGTAAATTAAAGTAGAAAAAAAGTGTATTGCACAGACTTTCATATCTATATAAATTTCATTTTATAATTTAAATATATTATACATATATTATATTATACACTACTTGACAGAAGTCTTGTCGTCGACCTTAGTTGTACGAGCAACAAATAATAGTTGATCATTTGGAAAAGTGGCAGAAGGTAGATTTCTCTGATAAATCATCCATTGTACTGCATCCCAATCATCACAAATACTACACAAGACCTATTGAAACTCACATGGACCCAGGATTCTCACAGAAATCAGTCAAGTTTGGTGAAGGAAAAATCATGTTTTAGGGTTACATTCAGTATGGGGGGCGTGTGATAGATCTGCAGAGTGGATGGCAACATCAACAGCCTGAGGTATCAAGACATTTGTGCTGCCCAAATCCACAGGAGAGGGCAAATTCTTCAGCAGGATAACACTCCTTGTCATACTTCAGCCTCCAAATCAAAGTTCCCGAAAGCAAAGAAGGTCAAGGTGCTCCAGGATTGGCCAGCCCAGTCACCAAACATGAACATTATTGAGCATGCCTGGGGTAAAATGAAGGACGAGGCATTGAAAATTAATCCAAAGAACTTTGATGAACTCTGGGACTCCTGCAAGAATGCTTTCTTTGCCATTCCAGATGACTTTACTAATAAGTTATTTGAGTCATTGCAGAGATGTATAGATGCAGTCCTCCAGGCTCATGAGAGTCAATATTCTTTTCCACTGCAACATGACTTTATATTCTATACTGTATATTATGTCTGTTAATTTACAAGACTTTTATCTAAGCAAAGTCAGACCTTACTGTCCTAATAAATAATGAAAAATCAAAGCATGATCATATTTTATTTTGGTAAAAGAAGCTTAATTTAGAGGTCTTTGCCTTTCATATAAGCCACTTCTGATTCCAAATGATCAACACTTGGATAGGCAACAAGACTTTTGTCAGGTAGTGTATATTATTTCATGGTCTTTAACTTGCTATAAAGATTAAATTAAATATATATTACTGTAAATGTATGGGGTTTATACAAAACTGCTCATATTGTAGTAGTTGCTATAATTTAAAGTTAATTAAAATGTATATTCTACATAATCTTTGATATCTGTAATTAAAGATGCATTATGCACTGAATATCAAATCTCCGGTTGATGTCACTGGAGCTGTTGAAAAATATTAATGTGGAAAAGATGTGGCAAATTTATTAATGCTAATCCACAGTCACTCTGCAAATATTACACGTGTCTCTCAGCGATGAGCCATTTGAAAACTCTGCTCATAAAAACATTTCTAAATGCAGACGGTTTATTGGATTTTTAATACAGAAATCTGTTTAGTCTCTTCTCAAGTATATACATTTTTACAATAAATAAATTAATAATACAATAAACATTAAATAGGAAGCCTAAAAAAGAAATAAGCCTGCTCAAAGTCCTGTCTGATTTAAATATGAAAAAGAATTCATTAAGCCATTTATAATGCTAACAAGACCATGCTTGAAGGATGCTGAATAATTTATTGTCAAGGTTAAACTGACAGTACATCAAGAAAAGCTTTTAGCTGCTTAGCTATGCTTGTCAAAACATTTCACTAATGCTAATGATAAGACATCTATTTCTGCTTAAGACAAAAGTAATTAAGAAAGCTTTGTTGTAGCAAACAAAATCAGACTTAATTCCCCTTTGAATCCGCTCTCACTAGTAAATAAATCTACCCTGCAGACATGTTGTACTGCCATTTGTCCATGAAAGAAACATTTTACCTCAATTATTACATCAAAATGATGGGAGCATTTAGAAACCCCTGGAGGAAGATGTTCATTTAGATTCAGCACACAATATGTTACGCAGAACTCATTTTTCGTTCCACTGCACTGGTAGTTAATCATTTTTTAATGTAAAACATACATTAAAGGAACATCTCTGACCTTCGTCTTTGTCAGCGTCTGACAGAAAGCTTGTGTCTGGTACCTTTTGCACATCTCGCAAATGACATGGCATTTAACAATATGGCACTGCAGTTTAAAGAAATTCAACTTTAGAAAAAGTATATATTTCTCAAGACCTTGCATTCTTTTTTATTTCTCTGTGTCAACACATTTTTTCATTGCAAAAGCTATTCTTTCTAAATGGCCTCATAAAAGAATTCCTGTAAACACATTTTTTTCAGCATCTTGCACATGAGTACAATGTTACTCAGTGCTAAACTAAAGCATATTTTTTTGAGAAAACAAGTTAACACCAACTTTAGTGTTCTGGGTACAAAGTGGAATAAAATCTTAGAGGAATAGTTCACCTAAACTTTCAGAACAGGCTCATTAGAAATAAGTTCTTCAGCCTACATTTTTGTGAAAGCAGAAAAATGTACTTAAGCATACATTTGACTGCAGTTTCTAAGTAAAATGAAATGTGCAGTATGATACAAACAACTTTTGTTCCTTTTCAGATAAATGATATTTACAGGGATACATAATTGAAAAGCAAATACAGCGGGCGAGCGACTTAACATGTTGCAATTAAAGAAAACACATGCAATTACAAAAAACAGCAGCAAATTGAGAAAAAATCTTCATCCGTTTGACAGCACACGTGCTGCCAGTCGTCACAGTGCATTTTTAAAAAACGCACTTCATTTTCACACAAAGCAATCAATTGATAAAACATCCTGCATTTTCTCACAACACAAAAACAACGGAAATGTTTTAAGGGGACCCAAAAATGTGATGAACGCCGCTGTGTCTTAAACTGCCTACTACCCAGTAGATTGCAGTAGATAAGCTGCATTTGAATATAAATGTACTATGTATGTTTCTATACAGTATAAATGTAAGCTGTATGAATGGAACTCGCATGTACTACATCGGCCATTTTGTCATGATCACGTGTCTTACCCGCGTGAGTTGCGTCGCTTCACACCCATTCAAGAATTCTCTCCCAAGACATCATGGGATAGCATAGTGTCCATCCGATGCGCACTTCAGAATCTCGCCGGAAGTAGTAAATAATCCAGGTACTTCTCGCATATTGATTTTCAAACTCTATGAATTTGGACATACTACTTGGCTGGCATACTGATTATGTGTACTGTATGAAAGCATGCGATTTCGGATGCAGCATATTGCTCAGTGAAGTTGTAAGTGGTCTTTGAAAGGTGAGTTTTTTTGTTTGTTTATTTTAATATCCCAATTCTTGTGTCTTTAGGATTTATTAGCCTAAATAACCATAAATAGCCGGGTCCATCACGTTTTAGGGTCTCCTTGAAACATTTCCGTTGTGTTGTGAAAAAATGCAGCATGGTTTCATAAAATGTTTGCATTGTGAGAAAATGCAGCACATTTTATTAATTGTTTGTTTTGTGTGAAAATGCAGCACGTTTTTTTAAATGTGTTTGCATTTTGTGCATGTGCACTGTCAAAATGGTCTTTTCTCAATTTGCTGGCTTTTTTTGTAATTGCGCATGTTTTCTTAAATTGCAGCACGTTAAGCTTTCTCGATCACCGTAAATAAAGGATTATTTTCACCCCAAACAACTTAAAAGTGTGTATGATCTGTATGACAAGCTCCACCTTCTCTTGGATGTGTAGAAGTGAGATCTGAACTGACATCAAAACCATAAGTAATGCAATTAATGCTGGAAAAATAACTTTTGTTTCTTGTTCAAACGACTTATTTAAAATGAGTTGAAACAGCACAATTCTTCATTTTTTTGGGACATCGTAATTGTTTCATGTTCAGTCCACTTAAATTTGTAAAAATGAACTTAATCGATTTGTGTCGGAACAACATGAAAGAATTGTGTGGAACAGTTTATACAGTGAACATTTGCAAAATGTAGACAGCGCCCTCTAGTTGATTTGCCATCTGAAACAAAATGCAATAAAACGTACCCATTCCCTTTAGGAAAAATGTAGGCTACAGCACATATATACAACGAGCCTGGGCTGGATGTTGAAAATCAGTAGCCATTGACAACCATGGTAGGAAAAAATATAAGTCAAGGGCAATCATTTTTCAGAATATCTTCTTTAGTGTTTAACTAAAGCTTTTAAATATGCATTGCATGTTTCATTTGTTAAGTATATTAAAATTAGTGCATATTTCAGAAAATTGGTAGAGAGCTTGGGACAATTTTTGGAGCATTTTATAATTTAACTATAGACTGTTTTATGTTTTATTTTTTGCAAACATCTGGTTATGGTGACATTTTTAGTCAGGCTTTTCAACATAGTTTATTAAAATTATACTATTATGTGATTTGTTATGAAGTATATTTGATACTCCCATCTATATTGTTATGACTGTGTCATGTAAGTTTGATTGAATCACTTTTCATTGCAAAACACACTGACATTTCAATACAGAACGGTTCTTTCAGCATTATCCTGAACAGTTTAATTGGATCCATTTTTCTTAAGGAGGTTCATAGACAACATATGAAGTCGGGGAAAGCCTTTTTTTACTTTTTGTTGTACACTCACTGTCTACAAATTGTGAATATAGCCATGTAAAAATGAAAATTGTATCTCTTGACGTTTTTTTGTCATTCCACTACCCTGGCTCTTGTAAAGAAAACTTGTTCAATGTAATTGCTTTTTAAATAAATAGTTGTGTCTCTTCAGCTGCATTTCATGCTTAATTTTTCAATCAAAATATTTCATGTTCCACTTGAATATTAAAATAATATTATGTTGTTATCATAAATCATAAAATCATAATAACCCTTTCATCCTCAACTCCATTGGCATGTTTGCCAGTCCTCAGTTTTTCCAACAGTATGATAATCTCAGTGCTTTTGCTGACAGTTGCAGCATAAAATATATCATTCTGGGCAGTGAACAGCAGTCATTTGGTCTTGAGAAGTGGTGCGTTTTGAGAGTGTCTGTAGCTTTTGATTACACCTTTTCAGGTCAAGCCATGCTGCAGATTGTTGAGATATAAATACAGCCGATGAAGAGCGCTTTGGAGTGCTCGTTTCATGAGGAAGTGTGTACAGGGAGGTGTCGTGTATATGTCAAACACAATGGATGAGTCAACAGTTGCCATGTTTGATTTAGTCAACATCCTCTCAGGCAAGCTCCTACACATCTCTCCGCTGGCAGAACATCCGTTTGGTTCCCCAATGTCCAACTCAACGCCCTGGAAAATGAGCTTTCCATGCGCAACTTTTGAAAGCGCTAGCTACAAATGCGCACAGCAGGGGCACCAAAAGAGTTGGTTGCTCGAAGGATGTAAATATCAAATTATAGTTTTAACGCAGTTGTAATTCTAATTCATGTGTGCCTTTGCTGTTCTTTGTCCTCTAAATGCTCTTTTGCATCACATTTAAATATTTGTCACGGCTCAGTGAACTGAATATTACCCTTGTTAATGAAGGGGCTTCAGCAGCCAGACAGTTGGCATGAATTCACGCTTTTCTCATTTCCTCTCAGTGTTGCTTTCCTCTGTGGCTACAAATTTGATTTCTGCATTGGCCGTGCGGGAGGCCACGCTGCTGTCCCGCACTTTGTGTCTGAAGAGAAAGGGAAAGGTCTTCCTGAAAGACTTGCGGAAGCTGGCGCCCATAAAGCCGTAGACAATGGGGTTGATAGAGGAATTGGCATAGGACATGCAGTTGGCCCACGTTTTGATCTTATATGTTGCGTAGTTGGCCTTGAAGTTAGGATAGAAGGATTGGAACAGAACAAAGATCTGAATGGGGCCCCAGCAGATGGTGAAGAGGACAACTATGACCACTACCATTTTGGAAATCTTGCTCCGGATGGAGATGGTTCTCTCTGAGAGAAGATGGACCTGAAATAAACAAGAGTTTATTGAGATTATAGTGGGAAAATGGGTCTGATATGTACACTTAACTGATCAGTGACATTCTTTAAAATTCCTATGTCTATATTAGGGGTTTCCTAACTTTTCCAGTGACCCGCGACCCCTAATATCCTCTGAGGAGGTTACACAAGAGTACACGAAGGCTACAGTATAAAAAAGGCAGTAGTTTTCGGTTTTCCAGAGTTTATGTCATGTTTAAAAGGTGTGTTTGTGCATGAATGTGCGCGTCTAGATGCATAAATGTCATGTGTGAGAGACGGACTGAAAGAGCGTGATGATGCTTGATTTGTTTATTTATTTATTCATTTAGTTATTTGGAGATAATAAAAAAATATGAATACAACAAAATGATATAAAACTTGTATTATGTCATTTTAGCTAACAGTGTAGATAAAATATTTGTTAAGAAAAGCATACAAAAATATTATATATTTATTTATATATATATATATATATATATATATATATATATAGATAGATAGATAGATAGATAGATAGATAGATAGATAGATAGATAGATAGATAGATAGATAGATAGATAGAATAAAATATAAATAAACCAATATAAAACAAACAAAAGCTACATCAAATTGGTCATACAGCTATATTACTAATACATTAAAGCCAGTCTTCTTTTTCCAAAGGATCAGAATTATTTTTTTAAAATTATTTTCTAAAAAAAACAATAAGCAACAGGAGTTTTTGAATATTGTGTAAATTATTTAGATAATACTATGATTTTTGTGCACTATGAATTACCGGAATTGTCAATATGAAGGTCGCTAAAACTGAACTTTAAAAAATACATTGAAAAGCAAATTACATAAGAGAGATGACTTTAAAGTTTAATATATTTTCCTATTCACCCTCCCCCCCTCACATTAGACATTCACTATAGAATTTAGCAAACCCAATTGTTCTTAAAATCTACAAATATATGTATTTACAAGATATGTGTGTGCGTTTTTACAGCTTAATGCAAGAGTTGAAGCAAATAATGGCATATATTTTGAGGAATGCTGTCACAAAAACATATATTTCAGGCTGCAGATATTACAAAATCTCTCTGTAAAATCCTGGAGGGACTGTTTAGAATGTGTTCTTTCTTTTTTCAGCAAAACAATTCATGAATTCGTTAGTAAATAGTAATGATCTTTTTTTTCTTTTTTTGAGAATCTTTTTTTTGTCATCCTGTGTAACGATATTTACTTAGCATACAAGATTTATTGAACCATGTTTAGAACAACCATCATTCGATGACATACTAAAAAGCTGCATTTAAGAATTTTGGAGTAGTACCAAAATAATAATTAATTGTTATTTTACATGAATATATTCAACCACTATGTTTAACTCATTTGCCAGCAATAAGTTTTTTTATCTTTTATATATCACATACTGTATCTATACATATCACATATTACACAGAATTTTGCAGAAGTAAAATGACTCATAAATGAGTTCTTTGTGATGCTGACAAGAAATTTGGGCTTTTTTCTGTCTAGTAGTTATTTTAAGAATATTTAAAGACTCCAAACCCTATCTTTTATAATGAAAATGTTTTCCATATTTGAATCTAAATTATTATTTGCTGCTGTCTCTTATGTTTTCAATCATTAAAACTGTCATTTTCTTTTGCATATGTTTAGTTAGCTATGCACTTTTATTTGTACCAAAAATAACACACAATTTGTTGTAAAACTTTGATTCCCTGAGTTAATAAATAAGCCCTTTTTTTGATTCTGGATAAAAGTCATTATTCATGTAGTAAATCTGTCGGCTGTGGAAATGAACCGTGCAGACTATTGCAAAAGATTAAAAGTGAAGATCAGATGACAAAGAAGATAATGAGACAAAAGAACATCCATTAGGAAAAAGGGAACAAAACAAACTCCAAGTTATTTCCACAGAGATCATTGCAGGTTTAATTATAAGGAGTTAAAAATCACATCTAACCACAATAGAACTCCTCAAAACTTGCTTCAAGGAAAAAGACACGTAAACTATTGCAGTATGGTGACTCAGGAACTGTGAGTAAGAGAGAGGTCACTCAACTGCAATGTGGGAAATTTTTTTTTTTTTTCTCAGATAAAACAGAGCTTTTAGGAGCTTTTAGGCTGAATTTCAAAGAGAATGTGTGGCAAAAATAGCACTGCCTACGTCTCAAAAAGCCAGTATATCTACAGTAAAGTGTGCTGGTGGCTGCATCATGCTGTGTGATGGTTTCACATTGACAGCGAATGGATCTTTTGTCAAAAAGGTTAAAATGACAGTGCAAATAATAGAAAAATACTGAGAATAAAAAAAGAATTTTAGCCACTGCTTGCAAATTGTGAAGTACAGGTGACTGAGTTTATAAGGGTTACCATACAGTTGAAGTTTTTTAAAAAGTTTTTTTTTTTAAAGGTTTCCTAAATGATGTTTAAAAGAGAAAGAAGTTTTCTCATAAATTGTCTGATAATATTTTTTCTTCTAAATACAGTCTTATTTGTTTTATTTCAGCTAGAATAAAAGCAGTTTTTTATTTTTTTATGAACCATTTTAACTACAAAATTATTTAGCCCGTTTATGCAATTATTTTCTTTCCGACTGTCTACAGTACAAGCCATCATTTTACAAAAACTGGTCCTACTTTATATTAAGTGTCCTTAACTACTATGTACTTACATCACAACATAAATACAATGTACTTACTGAGTTTATAATGTATTTGAGAACACTTGTGGTGCTTTTGAGTTGGGATAGAGGTTGGGTTATGGACAGGTTTGGTGGCATGGGTATGTTTAAGGGTGGGTTAAGGTGTAAGGGATTATCAACAGTGTATTTACAAATGTAACTACATACATGTATTTAATCAAGCATAAGTACACAGTACATACATGTATTTACACAATAAGTACATTGTAACAAACTATTAGTTCCTATGTAAGTGCATATTAGTTAAGGCCACTTAATATAAAGTGGGACACAATAACTCGCCTTGTTACCCTAACCTGTGTAGTTAACCTAATTAACCTAGTTAAGCCTTTAAATGTCACTTTAAGCTGTATAGAAGTGTCTTGAAAAATATCTAGTCAAATATTATATACTGTCATCATGGCAAAGATAAAATAAATCAGTTATCAGAAATGAAATATTAAAACTATTATGTTTAGAAACGTGTTAAAATAATCTTCTCTCTCTTAAACAGAAATTAGGAAAAAAATAAACAAGAGGGCTAATAATTCAGGGGGGCTAATAATTCTGACTTCAACTGTACATTTCCGTTTATGTTCATAATAAAAACATATTTATTTAAGTATAACAATGTAATTTAATTATGTACTGTATCCACTTTGTGCTCTAGCAACTCTAAGGCAGAGGGTTCTATTTAAATTAGATTATTGCTGCATATATATATATATATATATATATATATATATATATATATATATATATATATATATATATATATATATATATATATATATATATATATATATATATATTGTCCTGTCTCTCTAATTGTTTATTATTGTTATATTTGTAAAGCGCTTTGTTCAACATTCATGTTGTTTTAAGGTGCTATATAAATAAAGTTGACCTTGACCTATTCCATTGGAAAGCATAAACAAATTAAGTTTGCTTTCAATAAAATGTAAGTCACTTCAGGGAGAAATGTCTGCGAAATCCATAAATGTAAATTGAATGTGTGATGCTTTTAGTTTCATCTGTTTTCAGCTATTTTTATTTGTTTAGCAGCTTCAAATTGCAAACCGATATTATATTTGAATCAATTATCATATTAGCACAGTGGCTGCGCACAACGGATTATATCGTTTGTTATTCAACATTTAACTGCTAAGAAAGCAGACGTCTCACATATTTAAAAAAAATATACACTCACTGGTCACTGTCCAACTGCTAGTTATTGCATTTTTTCAATTAGCCAATCATATGGCAGCAACTCAGAGCTTTCAGGCATATAGACATGGTCAAGAAGATCTGGGGAGGAAAGCTGATTTAAATGACTTTGAATGTGGCATGATTGTTGGAACCAGACGGACTGGTCTGAGTGTTTCAGAAACTGCTGATCTACTGGGATTTTCACGCACAACCATCCCTAGGGTTTACAGAGAATGGGCCGAAAAATAGAAAATATCCAGTGAGCGGCAGTTCTGTGGGCACAAATGCCTTGTTAATGCTAGAGGTCAGAGGAGAATGGCCAGACTAGTTTAATCTAATAGAAAGGCAACAGTAACTCAAAAAACCACTCGTTACAACCGAGGTATGCAGAAGAACATCTCTGAAGACACATGTTAAACCTTGAGGCGGGTGGGGTACTGCAGCAGAAGACCACACCGGGTGCCACTCTTGTCAGCAAAGAATAGGAACCTGAGGCTATAATTCACACAGGCTCACCAAAATTGGACAATAGAAGATTAGAAAAGTGTTGCCTGATCTGATGAGTCTCGATTTCTGCTGCAACATGAAAGCCAACAAAACAACTGCGTGATGCTATCATGTCAACATGGACCAAAATCTCTGAGGATTATTTCCAGTACCTTGTTGAATCTACAGCATGCCACAAAGGATTAAGGCAGTTCTGTAGGCAAAAGGGGGTCCAACCCGGTACTAGTAAGGTGTACCTAATAAGGTGGCCAGTCAGTGTAGGTTCGATATGGTTGTTTTTGATATTTTAGTTTCAGTTTAGTATGTTTTTCTGTTCTGTTTTCTTGGTTACCATTGTAGCCAAATGTGTACTTTCAGTTGTGTTTATAGTCGCTTGTTGTTTCATTGATTATGTCCACGTGCACCTTGTTTGGATCATCAGTTTAGTTGTGTATTTTAGCTCCTAGTTTTTTGCTGTGTACTGTTTGATAGTAGGTTTTTTGCTTTGACAGATTGTGGCTTAAAGTCTCTCTGTAGTCATAGATTTTATCTAATAAATCTAATTTCTTATCATCACATGACATGGAAACACATTGAGCATGTATGCAAAGTAATGCAATTAATCAAAATTCAATTTTAGCCTCCAACGATCGAAAAAAAATAATCAAGATAAAATGATTGTTGTGCGAGATTCCATCCTCTTTCAAGCAGTTCACATTCATTTCTCTGCAAAGGCCAGTTTAATGTGGAAATCAGTAAAATTGTGTAGCATGACTTTTTCAGCATGCAACGTGGTTGATTTATTGAAGTGTAATTGATTTATTCTTGGTTTAAAGAGACAGAACAGGCAGAACATGGACAGTCATCTTTAGCTCAAGGAGCATGCCTTAGTCAAATACTAGCAACAAAAAATGTGACAGCAAGCTATACTCCTGCTTTGACTGAAGGACATTTGTAGCTTTAATAAACAAATTAAGCTTACATTTTTCATTTATGTATTTAAGTGAGCATTTGTATATTTTCATTGTAGCTTTTTTTATTTATTATTTTTTAATAATTTTGACTACTTTTTTTTTTTTTTTTTTTTGCTTGTTTGGTTGTGAGTTTGGTTGTGAGTTTGTTTATTTGCTTGTTTGTTTTTCCACTATATTTTTAGTTTCCCATTCTGCTGTGGTTTTGATAATTGTGAAGATGTATAGGTGTTTTAGCAACTATATTTACTGAAAAAAATATATACTTGATTGCATCTTTAAATAATCAGCCTACAATGTTTTGGTCATGGTGCACTCACAATTGTTTTAAATAATTGTGATTATGATTTTCCCCCTTATAATCAACCAGCCCTATTGTTAATAATCTTTTGCCTTAACTTATGCGCAGCACTGACAATCTGCTCCACTGTCACTTTTTGTGAAAAATAAATGCTGCACAATGGCAAGTAACAATTTGGATTCATTTCGGCATATGTTTGAATCCTAAATCCACTGACAAGAAAATGAGTGAATTATACAAGGCCTATTAATATATTTTTAGTATTACTTTTAATATCAGACACATAAAGTTATGATATCAGACATCATTAACCTTGGCTAGACCATGCTATTAAACAACTAATGTGTTGTTAACGTTACACAAAAAGTCCTCCTATGTGCTGTCCGATTAGATTACTGTTTTTTTTATTTATTCATTTATTTATTTTTGGTAGCAGTTTATTTTGATGGTCCAGTTGAGTATTAGTACTGTCTGCTTAATATCTGTTGATGCTGCTCTCTTAACAGACATTTAACTGAATATAAGAAGCTATAACAGACTATAACAGAATAAAAGAAATCAATAGTTAATATCTCTTGGGAGCATATACACCTGAATTATAGATTAAAGCACACACAGCCCTTTACAGTATATCCGTTCAGCAGGGTGTCATCACTGATGGTTGTTATCTGCAATCTTACCTGATGGTTGTTATCCACTGGTTCCACCGAAGCCTGTCCCACTCTTTTCAACATGAAGGAATAACAGAAAGAGATGGTAATGACAGGCAGTAGATACACAGCTATGAACTGATAGAGGATGAAAGCTTTCTCATGGGTCTTTGATGGAAACCTTTCCATGCAGTATTTTCTTGGTCCATACCAATAGCCGTCTTCCAGCCTCTGGTACAGGAAGATCGGTATGGAAAGAATGAAGGAACCTTTTTGCATAAGAGAGGGGAAAATGATCAATTTTAATGCTTCTTCACTTATTTAATACTTTAAATATAAAGGAGTATTCTGGCTTGAGTGCATGTGGATACTGTTACGGACATGCAAGGAAAGTGTTTAAAACCTTTAATGTGGAACTTGATTTTTGTGTGAAAGCATTTACATGAAATCTTCAGTGTAAAAGTAACATTTTATTTGTCTAAACAGTCCTTTATGACAACTTTTATGCATAGCAAAAAACAACCCTGGCTCATTATGAATATGTACCCCTGTATACATTTCTGGAGAGCGTGAAATATGTTTTTGCAAATCCACCAGAGGCCACTGTATACAATTTTTCAGATCTCAAATTTCTCATTTGTGCCTGCTTTTCTCACATAAATCCACCAGAGGCTGCTGTTGACCCACTGACCGACCGATAAACCCCACCCATCCTCTTCCCTAAACCCAACCGACAGTGTTTTCAAAAGCAATCGTATGTGGTGAATCACTTGGCAAAATTGTAACAGCGAAAAAGCTGGTAAGCTGGTAGCGCGAAAAGAAACAGAAGCCGTCAGTGGCATCATACCGCTCCATAGTGTTTTAGGACAAAATGCAACCATACATACCTCTGGCTTCATAATTTGCACTCTCTGGAAATGTATACGAGGCTACATATTCACAATGAGCCTGTGTTGCAACAAAAGTTACATTTAGAGTGAAATTTAATCTGTAGTGCCAATATTTATTTTATTGTAGCTTTATAATAGACTGATTAACTTGACAATGAGAAATAAATATGATAAATCAAAGTTAATCACAAGCAACTTCCACAAGGATGTTAATAATATAGAAAAGGTCCACAGAATCAAAGTCTAAGAAATGCAAAAAAAAAAAAAAAAGGGGGGGGGGGGGATGTTATATAATAAATGTGTGTTTGACCTTTTACAGTTACTCACCATATTGGAAATAAAAACTATGAACCATTTTATCAGGAAACATTTACTGTAGCATTTTTAGTCTGTTAATAATTCACGCCTTCACCCTTTTGTATTACTCCACCACAGTGCTTAATTTGTGAATCGCAAAGTGCTGGAACAGATTGGGGTAACGGATCTGTCGAGCTACCCAAGGATGTAGAGGTGTCGCGCACGAAAATGGAGAGCGGATGGGGAGTGCTGTGGTGGGGGTGGGGGGTAGTAGAGGAATGTCGCGGACGTAAGTTAATAGCCAGGGCAGGAGTTGGTTGTCGCAGACGAAAGTGAAGAGGGTTGGAGAGTCGTGGAACTAAGTGAAAGTGAACAGTGGATGGGGAAGGAGAGCAGGTGAGGAGGGGGATCAGTAAAATGAAGTGCCAATTAAGCCCTGCTCCACCCACATACAGCGACAAGCAGAAGACACTTTACAGTTTGGAAAATATTACAGCTGTTGGACAACATAATGTTCTTTTGGGGCTTTTTAAGAAGAGAATGTAGTGGTTTAGATTGCAACTATGCAGTTTATTTCTAAGGATAGTGACTATTTTTAATTATTTATAATTTCTGATGGACAGTGCTTCGGCGACCATTAGCCTTTCTGAGCAGAGGAAAGACGGTTGACATTGTCCATCCACACGATCGTGACAGGGAGTGCATAATAAGCCCTTAGAAGTGAAAAACAGTGTAATTTCTAACTACAGCTGATCAAATCATTGTTAAACTGGTAAGAGACATTCTAAGTCGATCTCTCTCTTTTGTATATTGTAGTGCTGTATTTAGACCATGTAACTGTAGTGTATTGAGTGTGAGAAGGGACATATCAGGAATTTATGTATTTTGTGTTGGCCGCTCTATGTATAACGCTGAGTTTCTTTTTGGTTTGCCATCTGTTTGTTTCTAATGCATCCCCTGTTTTCATTACTGCAGACTAATTTAGTAAAAAAAAGGAAAGAAGAAATGCCCGCTTGTGTTTAGCGTTTTTCATTATCGCAAACACAACAACAATCTGGTAGTGTTGGTGCTGCTTTGGCTTTTTCGAGGATAATCATTGTGGTCTCCTGATTGCAACAGAGAAATACTGGGAAATCTCTGTAGACTGATGGCATTTCATGTTGTTCATGAAGTTTGTTGGCGATGGACGATGGCATCGTCTATCGACCAAACCCTATGAAGTAGCAATGGTTTCTGCTGTTCTAACGTCAGCTGCAGATGTGAATGAATGGTGGAAGAAAGTAGTTCCTCTTACAAAAGGGTTTTTAGACTCTACATGTTTGATTTTCTTTTTTATACACGCGATTATGTCGTCGAACTGTTGTATAAATGCAATATCACACTCGTAGCAGTGCGATGTGGCTGTATATCATCACATATGGGACACAAAGCACACCTCCCACCTGTGCAGATATACATCCATATCGCACTATTCGTCTGATATTGCTCATATATATGATATAGTAAATGTTATCTGTTAGAACGGTTGACCATTTTTCTTGCATGGTTCCTATGGTACTGTAAAAAAATCAAACTTTTATTATGAATACATATTTATTTTAAGTGTAAAAAGAAGCTTGATAAATATAAGAATAAAATGTGTTTTAGTTTTCATAAATCAATTTCTACCAATATCTGTGAACTTCTTGTGCAAAATACCAAAAATACAGAAAATAATTGGGTTTGTCACATATCCAGCATGAAGCATTATCATGTGCGCCTCATAGACTTCCATAGCATACTAATTCTAAAGAGATCAAGGCAAACATGGAAAACAATGATATAATGAATAGAGTGTCTATGGGCCAGGCACACACATTTAATGTGTAAACATATACATCAGATTGATTTTTTGACAGCTTATTTTTAAGGCTTGTAACAACTTACACATCACTGTGACTAAGACACGATGGCAATGAATTTTTAAAATAATTATTTTAAAAAATCTTATTATATATCTTATTAACTATATATTTAATTAATCTTATTATTATAACATATAGAATGTGTATTATGTGAAAAACAGCTATCCCACCAGGTTCTTTCTAATTCATGTTGCTTATATTCAAAACTGTGTTCAAATTTAAACACATTCAATTTTAAACTCGTCCCATATAATTAAATGTGTATAACTGTAAACATGTTTTGGGTTATTACACTAATTTGTTTCTTAGGTATTCAACAGCAGATGTTGAGGGTGGTGATTAAGTTGGATTTACATTTTTAAATTGAAGCAATTATTGATGTCTCAGAGAGAATACAATCTTCTGTTGGTTATAAATATATGGGGAAGTGTCACCTATGTTGATGTTAATATAACATTATAACCTTTTTGGAATTATATGGTTCTATCTGTACAGATTTGAGAAATAGAGTTTCGATGTTTTTGCATGCAAACAATAAAATGCTAAACAAGTATATTTCATGCACAAAAAATGACATTCACAATGGGTTTTTTTATACATAATATACTCTGATGAATTCTATACTATAATGAATTCAATATTGGGTCAAATTTTCAGTTAGATTTACAGGTGAAGTTAGCATTATTATTATTTTTGTCTTTTTTAAATACTTCCCATATGTTTAACAGAGCAATGACATTTTTTATGAGTATGTCTGATAATTTTTTTTTTCTGGAGAAAGTTATTTTTGTTTATTTGTTTTTTTCGGCTAAAATAAAAACTGTTTTTAATTAAAAAAAAAAACATTTTAAGGTCAAAAGGCTTAAAGGCTAGTTAAACCTTTAAATATTAAGCTTTATAGAAGTTTCTTGAAAAACAACTAGTTAACTATTATTAACTGTCATCAAATATAAAATAAATCAGTTATTAGAAATGAGTTAATAAAAACTTTTCTCCGTTAAACAAAAATGGGGGTTGGGATAGACAGGGGGCTAATAATTCAGGGGGTGGGGGGGTGGGGGGGGGCTAATAATTCTGACTTCAACTGTAAATGACACTTTGTAAAACCATGATTAAGTTTGTCTATATATAACCCAATTTTGGTTTAAAACAAGCTAGCATTTTAACAGAGTCTAGTGTTGTAACAGTGTGGTGACAGTTAATGCTGATTTATTTCATATTTAAGGACGATCCCCACCTCCCACCTTGATCCCCACCTTGATCCTTGATGATCCCCACCTTATCTTTTGCAGATATATATTTTCACTTAATATAAAGCTTCATCTTATCAAATCAAAGACATTTAAAGGTATAGTTCACCCGATGGTCTCATAACAATCATGTTTATGATTTGCCATGTTGTCCTGGTAATGTCAAGTTGTCATAACAAAGACATCTCAAATAATGTTACCTTTAACGGAGGGAATAACACTTAATGAAAGTTGTCATAAAATCTCATCTAAATCCATGACATGTGACATAAAGGATTTGGACAGTCTTATGAACACCCTTCATATAAATCAGCATTCACAAAGTAGTAATATGCCTGTGAATGTCAACACTGACCAAAATGTCAGATAGAACCTAAATTCTTCTGACTTTATGGTTATGTTTCTATGTTAGTTGTATGTAATGTACTAAATCACTTACCAATCCATATGCATATGCTAACAATCATAGCAACACGAGGGGTGCGATGGTGCAGGGATTTGAGAGGATACACAGTCACATAACATCGGTCTCCACTCATGGCCGTGAGAGTGATGCACGTCGCCTGTACCGTCACCTACACATCAGCAAACCTTATTGTTATCATCCATTCATATCATTATCAGCACATGCAAGACAGACACGCTTCAGGGCACCAGGGTAAACAGAAACGTTGGATTTAACTAATCTAAAATCTAGCACATCAAAGACATCTGCATAAAGCCTTTCAATACGGACCAGTCTTTAGCTCATCGCTTTTTGAATTAATTTGAGACCGAAAAAAAGAAAGCAGCCCCATTCATTTGTGGTTTTGTCTGGTGAATTAATTGAACTGAAGTGCCTGATTGCTCATCTTTAATTGAAAGAATCAGGTAGGAGGAGAGGCTTTAGAGAATAAAGTCAACCACATTTTTATGCAAGCCTAACTATCCCTGCGCACTTTGATGCAACAGGTGTGAACAAAGAACTGTTCCATCCCATCATCTTTTGTGTGAAGTAGCTAATGATTAAAGAAAAAAAAAGGTGTGCTTGGCCTCAATCTGAGGAGACTGGTGTGTTCGACATGATAAGCCTCACAGCTGCATTTGGACAGAATATAAAGAATACAAAATTAGGAAAGACAAAAGCCACTGATAAATTTATGCATTTAATCTCCCTCCTACAGCAATTACAAATGAGAGTTAGCTGTTCATTCATACTGCAATTTAAATCAAGTAATACTTTACAATAAGGTTGTATTAGTGAATGTTAGTTAATGGATTAGTTAACATAGTAATGGTGAACAATGAACGATGAACAACACATCTCTTAAGCATTACTTCAAGGTGCTGTATGTAAGGTTTTGACTCTTCTAAAGCATAAAAGTACCATTAATATGTTCGCAGATAATTAAGAAACATAACTGAACTTTCTTGTTTATCTGAATAGCAATGAATAGCAAAGTCAGATTTTCTGCTTCGAAAATGTGAGTTACGTGCAGGAACACTGGCTGTTCCAAGAACACTATCTCAAATCCAAGGATGCAGAGAACAGACTTGTGTTCTTGTGGAGACTTGTGGACCTGGTCTTGCCAGGTGTCTTCGGAAGAACGAACTTGAGAGACCGCGAGAACAGAGAACGCATGCTGTGAGAAATGAGATGCTGCGTTTTTCCTGATTGTCACAGGACTTTCACACGTTTTTAACTGAAAATCATTTAAACATTACAGCATTCATACAATGATTTGTTTTCCCCTTTTCAAAATATACACTCTGCATAAAAACATTATAAACATACGTTGCACTATAAATAAAACAGATTTTATTACGAATTTCAGTAAACAAACATCCTTAATGTGTTTATTCCTTTATTAAGATGTCCATGGAAATGTTTATATGTTTCATTTAGGGAAACTCCTGAGATAAATAAGTTATATCTCTGAACTTTAATTATAAATATATATAAAATGCTGCCTTCTTATTTCCAGTCGCAATGACTTCTGGGACTTCTAGAGCGAGATCGGTGCTAGTCTGCATCGGTGCATCCTTGATATCAAGAACATATCCGGGAAGTTTCACGCATCCTCTGTTCTTGCGGTCTTGAGTATTGGAACTGAACTTTGGCAGTTGATGATGACGTTCCACAAGAACACGAGAAAGCAAGACCGCAGAAGAATGCATATTGAGAAACAGCCCTTGTCTTTGTTTTGTTTCTTTTAACCCGCCTAATGCCAGTTTAGCCAATTTTATTCTAGCACCACGGGTTGCCTTGATGGAAAACATACTTTATTCATTTAGAAAAGCTCTCAAAGCAAGCATCTGTGACTGAAATGCGACCTCTGTTGGACAGAAGCAGAACCTGAAATGAGACGCAGATTCAGAGTTCCACATGAGGTTGTTATTAATTAGCAAATAACAAAAATATTACAAACTTAAATATATGGTGAGCAAGTTGCATTCCCATGACCTAACAACACGCTACATGACAAAATTTACAGTGATAAGAAATTTGGCCGTTTGCACCAGACGCAGCACGACAGAAATTTAAATACAGCCTTTCAGAAGCCCAGAATATGCACTCACACATGACATGGTAATGTTTATAATCTAATTAATACATATTAAACCTCTTTAACATTATTAAATGTAGATGCTGAATCACTATGTGCATTATTTCAGAGTTATAAAATTCAATTTCAAATGATTTATTTTATTTTAAAGATCTGAGGTGAACTATCTGTCGCTGCTTTCAGCAGTATGGTAGCAGTATGGCAATAAATGTCTTGTAAAATAACATTCAAACTCATATTGTTAGCATTTACCACTGAATGAAGCACATGAGGTGTACCTCAGGTAATCATGTCATTAGGTTTTCTGTTATTCAGCTACCAAAAATAGAAGCCTTTTTTAAAATATAAATTTTATGAAAACATTCATTTTAATATGAAAAATATTCCTTCAATCACGTGCCGTTGCTTTTATGTAGTTTTATGTGCTTTAAACTTACATACTGCACCTTTAATCTTTTTAAATGTTAACCAAACATACATAAACATGTTAGTGCATTGGATAACATGCTAATGTTGAAAAATGAATTTGTTTAGCATTACATAATGTTTCTTAATAGTAACTTTAAAACTACAGTGAAATTAAAATAAGTTTTTTAGATGTTAGTATCAGTAGTGATAGAATATATAAAACCGATATAAACATGTAAAGCTTGTAGTTTGTCACTTCCGCCTAAATGTATCAACATTATTTTCACGTCATCTCATACTTCAGTTTTCATAAAAATCTTGACCAATCAATTGCTCTCTAGTATCTGACATACCCCATGCCCTCCACATTTGCTTTTCATTTGATGTGCTTGAGCTCAACCTCTCTCACTGGCCGAGCAGTGATTAAAACAATACGCTATTCGCTATTTTTTAAAGGGGAGGAGCTACTCTATGTTCCACCCTCTCTGTTTTTCAGTTGAGATTACGTCAAACATTGAATAAAAAAATGCAGATTTCAATGCACTACACAGAACCTTTAACTTGTGTAAACTAGAAAAATTAAGTTTTGAGAATTAGAAAATTTAAGTTGCCGCAACTTGAAATATTAAGTTATGAGAGAAATAGTTCCAACTGAAAGCAACTAAAAAATTATGTTATAAAAAACTAGAACAATTAAGCTATGAAAAGAAACTTGCGTTAACTAAAATGTTTAAGTTAAATAAAATACAAGTTGCAGTAAAAATTATGTATTCAGTTGAAATGGCATCCACTGCGTAAAAACATATGCTGGATATGTTGGTGGTTCAATCCGCTGTGGCGACCCCAGATTAATAAAGGAACTAAGCCGAAAAGAAAATGAATGAATGAAAAAAGTAAGTTTGAAAATATGCTTCAGTAAATAGAAATATTAAGCCAACTAGAAAAAAATAAGTCATAAGAATCTGAAAAAATGAAGTTGCTATAACTAGAAAAATTAAGTTGATGCAACTCCTAAAAAAATCAGCCAACTGGACAAATTAAATTGCAGTAAAAAGAAAAGTTTATTAATACCTATCATTAAATAGTTTATTATTTGTTCATGTTAACTAATGAATTAACTAAAACTAAACTTACAAATTATATAAAAGTTGTTCATTGTTAGATCAGGTCATCTTATTTACTTAGAATACATTAGTTCAAGTAAACATTTAGCTGTTAATGTAGAGAGATACATTAGAATGTTAACATAAGCAAATGAAGAGTTCAGATGCAAAAAAGTCCCATCTGAAATTTTCTTCTAAAATGAGCATTTTTGTTTTCAGGCACCTCTGTCTGGGTTCAGTAAATTCACTTTTATGCAAAAGAATAGGTTGTCCCTATTAGAATTTTTTTTTCACTTTTTTTCTCACAATGCAAAGCAAATGTACTTCAAAGTATTGAAGTTGAAATGAATAACCACTCATACAGTATGTTTGAAGGCTGCATATCCCTTTGGTTTACTCTCTTTTTTTCTAATCTTATGTTTTAATGCTCACTTTTGTTCAACATATGTGTCCTACTTTCCCCAACTGATGACGCAGTCTCTCATGAGGCAGTGAATGAAGATTGACTCACATCTTCTATTATCTACACGAAATGAGGGGTGATTCATAATGTTGAAATGACACACAAAAACAAGTTAATCCTGCTTCTGCACTGAAATGTAAAAATATATTTTTAAGCAAAATCGTAATTTTCCTTAGAGCATGTGTATTCAGTGAGGTTTTTTTTCTTCTCTTGATGTATATTCTATGGGTGTTATAAAGGGAACTGTTTGCATTCACAGAGGATTGTAGTCTTTTATGTTTTGCTGCAGAGAAACCTTTCACTGTTGTTGGGAATGCTTTGGAGCTGTAGCCTGTCATGCTAAGCTACCGTTTTAAAAAGATACTGTGCCCAAAAAGCCAAAATGGAAAATAAATGGATTTTTTTTTCTTTTTGAACACAAAAGAACAGTAAAATATTACAGTTAAATATTATTTAACAACAAAGGTTTAATATCAAAGGCATTCGTCTTTCTCTAGAGACAATGGAGTTTGAACCCAGGTCAGTCTGTGGTGGAATTGCAGTGGCTGCTGTGGCTAAACAGTCCAATGCGCAAGTCTGCTTTTATTCATATTTTTAAGAGTATACTAATAAAGTTTTATAGATGAGCTGCATACACTGTAAAAAATGCTGGGTTCCAAACAATCCCTTTATGTCTTCCCAATGCAAATTGATTGAAAGTTAACTTAAAAAGCACCTGTTTAATTTTCAAGATTTAAGATAAGTCTTTTGTGTCTCTAGAAAGTCTGTGTAAAGTGTAAGATCAAAATACCCATCAGATTATGTAATGTACCTTTATGTTTATTGGAAATTTGAGCTGTTGGGACATTGTAGCTGTTTTTGTTGCCTGTGTATTTAATGCAAATAAGCTGGTTCTCCCCACCCACCATTCCCACGTGCGTGTCAGAGCCATAGAGACCAGGTGCACTCACTGCAGAGCCACATGGGCAAGGCTGAGCTCTAGCAAGGGGTAGCTTAAAGGATCACAAAACACCAAAACACATTTTTTTGATGTTGCCAGTCATATATGTGCCCCATGCTGCTATAAAGACTATTTGGGTACATTTATTACGCAAAAAAGTGAAAATTGGTTGTTTTTGCGTTATTTTGAGCCAAACTCATTCTTCTGGTTTGAAACTAATTTTTGAAGCTGGGTCACGGCAATTTGATACTTGTGTGTATTCCAGTGTGGAGACTGGATGTCTGTACCTGCGAGTGCATCGTGACGTTTCTGAGTGTACAGCATTAATTCATGAGAAAGACTTGTTTCAAACCAATCAGCATGCTCTATATGCGGTGCAACTTCATTAATATGCATGATTGCTTCAAAGATCTGTAACAGTGTTCAGACGGCAGAGAGACGCCACGTTGTGCTGCCAAAACGAATGGAAGAACAAGAATTTGGAGACACAGGTCGTCAGTGTTGCTTTCTTAATGTGCTGCAACAAAGGTTTCATTTTCATTTTCCTGCTACATGAGCACAGCTGGACTCATGTGTGGACTACAGTGCAGGTGACACGTGACAGAAAGACGTTTGTATGGACCATCTTTACTCGAGAGCTTTTCACATCTTGAAATAGTGAAATCCACATTTGCCGCTTGTCTCCTTTTAAAAAAGACACGGTTCCAGTTTGTGTTGATTGTCATGTCTCTAGATTTGCTAAGTGTATGTGATCAGTGCCCTTTGTTTGTTCATTTAGATGGCAAAGTTAGTTTGATTCGTCAGCAGTACTCTTTCGGTTTTTAAAAACAGACCTTAGTCAAAATTATTTTGTTACTAAGTTTACAGTATGTTAATATCACTACAATATTTTGGTACAATATTATAGACTGAATGATCGGCTGTAAATGCGGCTCTCCGAATGTAAACATGTAAACACCTTAAACTATTACGGTCGTGTAGGATTTTTGCCACATTTTGTGACAGGATAGTCTATACACGCACAGCTTTCTGACGCTACCTACCGAGTGCATCTAAGTTACTGAGAAATGCTGAGTTTTTTTTTCTCCCATTCGCCATCAAAACATTCCATTAAAACTGCACTCTCCAGCTGTTCATCCTTGCATCTAATATCTTGTTAGTATAGGGGACATGCAGGAAATGTTCCTGAATGAAAGTGAAAGTGCCAAACTGTAGTTAAAGTCGACAAATTAATAATTGGTCAAATAATTTGATTGCTGATGTCCATGTAAACACAGTCACTGTCTGCCCTGTGTCTGTTTGTTTTGCCTTTGTGAAAATCAACAAATGGAAACTCCTGTCTTTATGCAAAATCTTCCCTCTTTCCCTCCCTGATACTCCCACTTAAACAGAGCTAGACTCACCCACTTTCCTTATTTTTCCAAACTAGAGGTATGAAAAAACCCCCTGCTGAGACTGCTGCACCACGTTATAATTATCAGCTCAAGAAGTTTGTTATTCCAGATATAGACGCGCGGCGAGCGCAAGTAATCTCTCACTGTGTATTTTAAACATGGCGGGTCCTTTGTTTACATTCTGGCTTGTTGCCTAAGCGAATGATGTATCTCTATAAACCAATAGCGTTCAGCTGCGCGTCTAGCTCCGCCTTTTGGTACAATTTCTTGTGTTTGGGACCCCTTCGAAAGGGTGCCGAAAAAGTGTTACGGTACAGTTTGATTCAGTACGCCTTTTGACAGTGGAAACGGCCATAAAAGCGTACCAAACCGAACCGTACCGTACCACTCAGTGGAAACGGGCCATAGGTGTTTGCATTAAACAGCTTATAGAAGTATGAGCTGGAGCTCAAGCTCTCCCTCATTTGAGGTGAGCTCCACCCAAGTGGCTCTGCAGCGAGCACACTCTCATAGAGATTGTAAACCTGATTTAAGTCCACAAACCGGGATTGAAGCGTCTTATTTTATAATTGTACTAATTGGGATTTTACTCTCTTTATTATAAACTCGCATAGTTATAAAAACATTTTAAACTTTTTAACTCATTCCTGAGGTGCTGAACAGATCATTTATTTCCAGTTGCTTTGCGCATATCCTGTCTTGTGGATTTGCTTATACAGTATGCGTAACTCTGGAGACATGTTAAAAGCAGCTATCAATCAATTTGGTGGGCAGGGAAACTGCACTCCTAGGTCATGTTACGGTGGGCCCTAAAATGGGAGAGATTTCAATACTATTTTTAACATCTGAAAATGTTTAAAAACAAACTAATTGTGTTGTTTCAGCTAATCTTTTAAATAGGTAGTTTGAACAAACAGCAAGCTTCATTTTTTGAGTGAGTAGAACAACATTATTATGAATGTTTTTTTCCACCCAAACTATATACCTCAAGACTTACCATGTTACTATGCCTTGTACATTTGCTTTTCACTACTTTTGTGGTCTAAAAAACTATATTGGATATTATTGGATTAACATCACAATGATTATATGGAGTACATTTTTATATATGAGTGAAGTATCCTTTTAAAGTAGCTTAACCATAATATCTTGTTATTCTTTTGGAAATAATTAGAAATTGTTCAGTGTTTATGTGAAGGTTTTAGTGTAAAGAAAGAATGAAAGGGTGAAAGAATGCCACCAAACCAGGCTTGTTTGATATGTTCAGTCAATTATACAACTTGTACAACACTGAATGTGCAGTGATTGACAATATAAATATTATATTTAAAAAAGCAATTTAGTTTATTCAGATAAATATGAGTCAAGCAGTGTTTTATCTCATTGATTATTGCATGTATCCTGGCAGTTCGGAAATGAAATCTGGAGTGTGGCCCTGAATGCTCAATAAATAATGTGTCACTTTCTGATCTGAACCAATAGTGGTTCCAAAAGCAAATGCAAGATAAAAAAGTGTTTACAGAAGCAGGCATTACATTTTTTTATCACAACATTCGTTACATAAGACTCATAATGGAAGTGAGCTGCATAACATATTGTGCAAAGAAAAGTATGACCACTAGTTGATATTGTGTGAGTAGTAATGTTTTTAGTTCAGGTTTGTTATTGTTTTGTTTTAAAATTTTTGTTTTAAAATAAAATAAAAAAAATTTAAAAATTGTTTAATCAGAGACCCAGAAATTATTTCAACCAAATGGTCAGAAAATGTTTGTCTGGCATGTTTTGATTGTGGAATATAAGGAAATAATACTAAAGGAACTATTCAATTCATAAACAATTCAAGACATATCCGTTTTTATTTTTGTTTATTTTTATTTGTTTATTTAGGGATATGAGCAGGCAACACGGTGGCTCAGTGGTTAGCACTGTCACCTCACTGCAAGGTCACTGATTCGAGTCCCAGCTGGGTCAGTTGGCATTTATGTGGGAATGCTCCTGTTTCGCCCACAGTCCAAAGACATGTTGTATTAGTGAATTAAATAAAGTAAATTGGCCATAGTTTTCCCAGTGATGGATTGCAGCTGGAAGGGCATCCGCTGCATAAAACATATGCTGGTTAAGTTGGCGGTTCATTCCGCTGTGGCGACCCCTGATTAATAAAGGGACTAATCTGAAAAGAAAATGAATGCATGAATGAGCTAAATTGGCCAAAGTATATGTATGTGAAAAAGTGTGTATGGATGTTTCCCAGTACTGTAAGGTCATCCGCTGTGTAAAACATATTTTGGATAAGTTGGCGGTTCATTCCGCTGTGACAACCCCTGATGAATAAAAGGTTTAAGCTGAAGAAAAATGAATGAATGAAAGTATACTAGCAAATGTTTTAACAATGTAATGCCACAAAACCCAATTACTTCTGCACTGGAGAAGGTAAACATTTGGTCATTAATGTTTATTAATATGAGAAATTCTTTTTATCAGCATATAGTGATGTCACAATGTGCATATATATTTGCCAAGTGTTTTAGATTGGCTCATTGGCATTTGTACAGGGACATTTGCTTCTTGCTTCGGTTCATTTTCTCATTGCAACATTTCAAAACAGCAAAATGTGTTTATGCGAGTACATATGAGTAATATGCACATACATATGAGTAAACTGTCCTGTCATTGCTTCGAGTGAACCTGCATAATCCATCAAGATAGACTGACAAGCTTGCTCTGCAGGCTTATTGTGGCTTTATCTGGAGCTGTAATGACATGCGCATACTCTATAGCACAAACGCACACAAACACATATAAAACAGCCATAGAAGAAAATGAGAGGCCACTTGAAAATTCTGTTTCTCAGGATTTCTTGGATTTATTAAGTATGGGATTCAGTTAAATAGTTATATTTGTTTTATTGTTTAAAGAACTGATAATATTTCTTAATAAATGCTATAAAATTATTTTTTTAAATTAACTGTTGGAAGAAATATAACCAGTTGTGTAAAGAATAAAACTATAAATATATATATATATATATATATATATATATATATATATATATATATATATATATATATATATATATATATATATATATATATATATATATATATATATTAATAATAAAAAAAACGATTAATTCTAAATTCCAGAAAAAGGTGGTCTATTTTTTTCCACAGCTGTATTTGTGTATGTGTGAAAGTGGAAATCAAGGCTCCATTGGGACGGGATTCCTGCTATGCGCAGAGAAGACTCATTTTATACAGCTCGTTTCCCATTATGAATTGCTGTACCGCATGGTTCTTTATTTCATTGGGTTGGATTGCTTTTTTACTTTCAATCAGGCTAAGACCACCTATTTCAGGTGTCCTCAGATCCATTGTTTTGATGAAGATCTGAGCATGATTGGTGCGGTCACATGCTTATGATAGTAATGTAATTTAATGAAAAACAAACTAATTAAAAACAAATACACCAAGTTCTACAACAATTGCATCAAATGAGCCAGACATGAAAACGTGATCTGGGTTCCCTGTACCACAAATATAACTAAAACAAAAAAAAAAAAGTGTTAGATCCTAATCAATGATCAAATCCATTTATTGGTGCTGAGTGCCACTGTTGGATACATTATTGAAGTGCAGAATCCTATCATCATTGATCTTTGCACATTTATTCCTCCTATAATTTCTACTTGCATTCACTGGTTTTGTCCTCAAAAACATTCTTAGATGACACAGCAAAGACATACAGTATCTTATTTTGAAACGATGCTTCTTGTGCAGTTTTGTTCCCTGAGGTTCTATTATTACCTGTTGAAGAAAAGCAACAAATTTGCACATGAAGTCCCCAAATATCCAGCCGGGCAGAGGGTAGAGGGTGGCGGTGAACGGCACACAGCACAGCAGAAAAATGATGTCGGTGGCAGCCAAGTTAGCTGAGGAATTAAATATACATGTGAAAAACAATCCATTTCTTTTGAATGTGTGATGTGAGGTGTGCATATCACTGTTATCTTATGGGGGTGTGAGATAAAATGCAGGCAGATATGCAGTGTATAAAATAAAGGGAATAAAATATAAGCAGAAACCTGGAAAATCAGACTGAGCCACAGAATGTTAAAGGGATAGTTCACCCAAAAATAGCAGTTCTCCTATCATTTACTCACTAATCAGTTTTTATGTTCTGTTGAACACAAAAGAAGATATTTTGAAGCATGTTGAAGCATGTAACCATTGAGACTTAACATTTTTGTTACTATGCAGATTAATGATACATGTTTTCATTCATTCATTTTTCTTCAGCTCAGTTCCTTTATTCATCAGGGGTCACCACAGCGGAATGAACCACCAACATATGTGTTATACAGCGGATGCCCTTCCAGCTGCAACCCAGTACTAGGAAACATCCATACACACTCCTTCACACACATACATTACGGCCAATTTAGTTTATTCAATTCACCGACATGTCTTTGGACTTGTGGGGGAAACCGGAGCACCCAGAAGAAACCCACACCAACATGGGGAGAACATGCAAACTCCACACAGAAATGACAACTGACCCATCCAGGACTTGAACCAGTGACATTCTTTCTGTGAGGCGACAGTGCTAACCACCACAAAATATCTATTTTTTGGGTTTAACAAAACTAAAAGAAATGCTAGTGTTGCCGAATTTTCATTTTAGGTGAACTATCCCTTCAATTTGACTTCATTTTCTGTCATGCTCATCAAAAAAATCACTGTATGCAAAAAAACCCAACTAAAAGTACAAATACAATCAAATGTAATACAACTTAAATGCAAAAAAAATATTTCAGAGATTTTTTTTTTCTAGTAGTAAGTCATTTAAGTTCCAATTTTATGGCATTTCCTAACCGTGCAATCTTTCTTAAGAGGTCCTTGTGCAGTGTTCCTTAAGGGAATGCAATAATTCATACAATTACATGACAGCACAACATCCTGTGGCTAATCCATCATATTCAGTCATTAAGAGGTTGAAGCACAATTTATTTCTGTCACTGCAGTACTTTAGACTGAACTCAGTGTACTGTCTGAACATAAACTCACTAAAAGGAAAGATAAAGTGCTAATAATTAGTTTTATAGTACTAATAGTTTATTAATATTATCACTGATAATATGGTAACACTTTACAATGAGGTCAAATATTTTAATGTTAGCTGATGTTTTTACTAACATCACTAAAAAAATCTGTAAAGATTTGTTTAAGTTAAGTGGTTGTAAACAATTTTTTGAGCTGAATTTAAACAAACAAATCAAGTTGAACATTTGATTTGTTCAAATTCAACCCAAACTTATTGTTTTTGCAGACATAATTTTTTCAGTGATGAACAAACACTGAACAATACATGCATTACTGTATTTGTTCATGATTGTTAATGTTAGTTAATTAAAATACAGATATGTTAAATTAAAGTGCATTAACTAATGTTAACAAGCAGGGATTTGGCTTTTAATAAGGCATTAGTAAATGTTGAACTATGATAAATAAATGCTCTACAGTAGTGGTCATACTTAGTTCATGTTAGTTAGTGAAAACATTATTGTAAAGTGTGAGCATTAATATTAATGAAAGCATAGCACTTTTTAGACATAAAAAGAACCTCAAAGTGCTTCATAGAGCAGTTAGAATACTAATTAAACTGTTCATCTATATTTAATATGATTAAAACTGATTGATAATATGATTAAAAACAATATGCACAAAAATAAAAACATACAAAAGAAACTAAATTAAAATTCAAATGTTTCTTTTTATTAAATATTATTATTATTTTTTTCTTCTTTTTTCCACTATTTTAAAAATGTTCTTAATGTAATTTTCACAAATAAACATTGTGATTTAGTAAAAGGTTAGGCTCGGACTCACCTATGTAAAAGTTAGTAGCCGTCCTCATCTGTCTGTGTTTGGAGATGACATAAATCACCAGTGAGTTTCCGATCAGCCCCACTAGCATGATGAGAGAGAAAAAGAGCGGCACAAGCCATGCATCTGTCAGGAACGGGTGCTCCCCGTCCTCAGAATCCTCCATAGAAGAGTTTCTGAAAGAGCCATTCAGAAGCTCACTAGAATTCCAGTCTTCACCAGAAAACATGATTTCAGATAGCAAAAAAAGCTTACAAACAACACAAAAAAAGTGTCTTTTTTATTCCTGCGGTGTCAAAATCCTCATGCCCACTAATCCACAAAACTTGATCTTCATCTGAATCTGATGTTGTGTGTTCATAAGTCTCACACTTAAAGAATTGCACAGGTTGATGCGTCTTTCGAGAATGACGATCGCCGTAATTTGACTTCTCTTCAGCTCTTTAAAAAAGGAGCCCTGCGAACAGCATCCACTCAAAGGCAGAGTGGATTGGCTCCCATTGGCTTTATACAGAGTCTCGACACACGTGGGCTACGCAATGATTGTAGAATGAAGAACTGATGTCAGGTCGCCTAGCAACAATTTTAGGTCTCTCTCTCCCTCTCTCTTTCTCATTCCACTGCTCCGTGCGCAGAGAGAGGAAAATATAAATGTGTTATTTACCCTGCAATATACACATAGCCTAAAGATACAAAAACCTGTGCAATCAGAGTGATCAATTTGGTCTACTACAACACACAATTCTAACCTACAAGTTATTGGCCACAGCATGGACATATGCAATTACTGCTTCTTGGGACTGTTCACTATACACATCAAGGCAAATTGCTATATAGGGTCCTTTTGTTGGGCTCCTGTTACTTTATTCCTTTGAAAATGGTTTATATGTGTGCTCTTTGCTGCAAATCGAAGCATATTGAAACTATGAATGTGCAATTCAATCAGACCAACCTAAGGTGTTGAGAATAAGCCCCCCAATCATGGTTGAATCACACAGTTACTGCTCAGATAAGAGCACAGGGGTCCATCTGAGCACTGAACTGACTTGGAAATTAAAAGCTCCCTCTATTAAAAAAAATATATATATTAATAAATGAATCATCTCTACCGTTTAATGCATGGCTGACATTGGTTAATAATAATCAAACCTAATAATATAATATTTATATATATATATATATATATATATATATATATATATATATATATATATATATATATATATATATATAATAACATTGGTTAATAATAATCAAACAAAAATGCAGTGTATATAATTGAAATATGAACAAAAAACACTGAATAGATTAGGAGTAAAGTGTAAAATTTTACTTCAAAGCTTCATATAGAGCAGGGGTGCCCAAACTTTTTAGTATGAAGGGTCAAACACCAACCATCATTGAGAGCTGTGGGCCGAAGGTAAATTTACCATGGGTTAACATGGGTAATGTCCAATTTTTTTTCTAATATTTCAAATTAAACAGAAAACATTACTTTAAACTGTAATGTACAGTATGTAACATTTATTTTTTTAATGATAACTTTTTCCAATAAAACCCTAAATGATCCCAAACAATTAATTTGCTCACTGAAGTCTCTGCATTGTCGGGTGAAAGTATGTACATTTAAACAAAATCTGATGAATTTACACCATTTAATTGTAACATTTATTTTACTTAGCTTTTAACAATATAACAAACAAAAGGTTGCATTAAATGGTTGCATTAAATTTGAATTGACAATCTCAAAACTATCCCCATCATTCTCCCTCTCTTCTCAAATGGGATAGCAGGCAGAATAGAAGGTTGGGCCTAACTTGGGCCTGCTAGCTCTAGTTTGGGCATCTCTGATTTAGAGTAAAATGTCAGTTAACATGAACTAAAAATGTAAAATACCTCTACAACAATTACTCATTGTTTTTGATCGGATAAAGGGATGTTTATGCAAATCTAAATATTCTGTCATAATTTATACACCAATGACTTGTTCCAAACCTCTTGAACTTTCTTTGTTTTGTTGAATAGAAAATAAAAAAAAATTTCAATAAAGCTTAAATCCTCCCAGCAAACAATTTTGTTTAATAGACATCTAAACGTAGACAGCTTGGCTAAAACAAAGCTAAATTTGCACTGTAAGTAAAAATCTAATAGATGAGAATAGCCCAAAACTACAATATTCGTCAAATAGACAGATTAAACAGACTTTATACAGTATGTCTAGTCCTTCATTTCTGTTTATTTAATTTTGGCCTATTCTTAGACGTCTATTAGATTTTCACTGACATCCCAAATTTAGCCTTGTTTTAGCCATGACGACTATGTTTAGACATCTATTAGACATCTATTGGACATTATTAGCATAACAAAAATGCATACTGGGCTGTAAACATTGACTTTAACAGTATTTGTTTTTTTTTAACTATGAAAGTCAAAGGTTTTCAGCTTTCTTCAAAATGTCTTCTTTTTGTGTTCAGTAGAGTATAAACTCCTAAAGGTTTGAAACCACTTGAGTTTGAGTAAAGAGTGAGCACATTTTCATTTGTGGTTGAACTATATCTTTAATATTAGTTAATGTGGTGATGGTGAATGCTTAATCCTAATTGGTTGGGGTGAAAAGGTGTGCAGTTATCAGAGAAGGAGAAAGAAAGAAAGAAAGAAAGAAAGAAAGAAAGAAAGAAAGAAAGAAAGAAAGAAAGAAAGAAAGAAAGAAAGAAAGAAAGAAAGAAAGAAAGAAAGAAAGAAAGAAAGAAACTATTTTCATGTTTCACATTTTTTGTGAAACTAAAAGGTTCCCATAGATGTTAAAAGCTCTCCGCAGAACCACTGATGTGAGTAAAAAAAAATTGTAAGAGAACATAAGGATCAGGCAGGTCTTAACTATTTACCTTTGTATCACTCAGTAAATGGTAATCACAAAACCAGCTCAGGCATTTTCAGTGAACTGTGAGAGGTCAAGATGTCATTCTATACTCACTGCCTTCAAGATGTACCACAGGTCAACATCACTGGTCAACACAGTCTGACCAAGGCAAACTCTAAAGGAGGGCAAAGTCAGGATGAGAAGCCCCGTGTCATATCTTTAACATTTGAACACATTAGCCAGGATTCTATCCAAAAATGAAACATGTCTTTTTATTATTTATTTAAAACAAATAATCACTTCAAATTTGATGCATTTCATCAAGTTGTTTGAAGGGTTTAATGATAAATAATGGCTTAAATTTTTATGGTGTTGTCCAAGTAAATAAGCCAAGCATAATAGAGACAGCAGATTAGTCACATACTGTAAGTTCACTTCATTAAAAAAAGCTAACACAGAGAACATGAAAACTCTGATTTTTCCAGTTTATTGTTAGTTAATCCTTTAACTGTTCTGAACTTGAGCATTAGTTCATGTATTAAATCATGAAAAAAAAAGAATTAATTGTAAATAAATAGCGATTTATGTAAATGATATATTTATAAAGCCCTTTGGAATTTGTGAATGTGAATCTAATCTACTATGTGCCAGGGAGTATAACAGCTGTGGAAATCCAGCAACACTGTTTAGTGGTATTGTATAAACACTATATTTCATTTCTCCATCTAGCAGTTCAACTGGCACAGATGGTAGAAGGTAGTCACTTAGCTTAGACTTCAGATTAGATTGGTTTGCTTTCAGAATTGTCATTTCCTGATGCATGTGGCCACGGTTGATATGGCCAGATGATTGCAATATCTCTTACATGCAGCAGTTCAGTAGGCAGGAATGTATGCTGCCTGCAGGTGAACCTCAGAGTTGAGCATTTGATAATTTTTTCAATTTGTATTTTTTTATAAATAAAAATATTCATCGTAAAATTAATTTTTTTAGACCATTTTTAACAAAAACAGTAGCAAACACATTTGTTTCAAGAGTTCACACTTAGCTGATAAGTGATTATAAAGCTTATTTCGCATGCTGTCCTGGGAAAGAGCCCTGAGCTCATAAGATCCTCGAGCCCCGGAATCCCTCCCACTTGCAAGACTAAAGAAGAGTTTGAGCTCAGGTAGATCTCGAGAACTCCCCTGCTGTAGTAGCTAATGAACAGAGAGTGATTGCTCTTAAGAGATAACTACTTACTAGGAGCACGTCTATGGTGCCGATTTGGATCAATTCAATTATCAAGTCAATTAGCTAAGCTGCATGTTTTTGGATGGTGGGAAGAAACTGGAAAGAAACTGGGGAACCCCACGTGAGCACGGGGAGAACATGTAAACTCCGTACAGAAACGTTGGCTGGCTTGGTAAGTACTAGAACCAGTGACGTTCTTGCTGTGAGGCAACATTGCTAACCACTGGGTCACCGTGCCAACTAGGAAAGGAGGAGGAGTAGGGGTGGAAGGGGGGATTCTTCACAAGTGAAGATGGCTGTTATATGAAACTGAGGGTATTTTACTTGTGGCTTAGGAATCGTCTGATTGGTGAATCATGAGTTGGATAATGCAGTACCAGCCGTGATCAATCATAAGCATGTCATCCTCTCAAAATTAGTTTATAAATAAACCATACTTAGTAACTAACAAGCAATGGTAAAATTTACAAAAAATAAAAAGATTTTTTATTTTAAAAAGTGAGTAATCCTGCTACTTTTAAAGCAATAAATTGACATCATTTAAAAAAAGAGCTAATTTGTTGTCTTAAAATGATTAAGTAAATGTGCAAGTAAACTACAGTATGTGCATAACTATAAAAAATTGTTTAAGACAACTTAAATGTTCAAAGCTACAATCAATAGAAACTTTAATTAAAATCAACTTTTCGTTTTAAAGGCAACAGGATTACTCACTTTTTAAAGTTATTGGTTCAGCAGATCACTTATAGTGGAAAACAACATGGAAAAACTTTGTAAAACATTGTTCACCAGCATCGAGGAGGAGAGAAGTTAATGGGATCAACGATTTGTTTAAGGTGTTTACCATTTAGTTGAACCAGATGACTCAACAACGTAAAAAAATAACAATAATCTCTTACAAAAGTCATTAATCATCTTTAAATGCCACTTCCACTCCTATAATAAAATTATGCAATTGTGTCTGGAAAAGTACTGAAATAAGGTTAAACAGGCATAGAGATGACTTTGTAGAATCATCATAAGATAGCACTCATCTCTCATTTTGGTTTGATTTAAATATCAAAAAATAATAATTAATGTGTTTTTTTTTTTAAATTAATGCATTTTATGATTTATTACAATATGTTTACTTGTGTTTTTATGTGATGATCAGCCAATTTGAATGTTATTACTGGATTGAATAGGTGTTATCAGTGGTTATCAGCTGATAAATATGGGGCCAGTAAGGGCCTTCTGCACCTACTGGTTAGGCTCAGAAGGCTGTTGTCCATTCACATGGATAATCAGCTATAGATCACATACGTCTGTGGCTGGAGGTTAACAAGAGTTATTTATTATTTATTAAATTTCCAATTAACTATATTTTATTAACATCTACCCCTACTCCAACCCTAAACCCAACCGTCACAGTAATGTAAAAACAGATCTGGAACTGGAGTCTTCTCTATTAGTATAGCTGATTAATCATGTGGATGGATAATACCAGCCTTCTGTGCAGTAGGTGCAGAAGGCCCCTATTGGCCCATATCTATCACCTGATCATCACTGATAACGCCCATTTAATCAAGTGATAACATTCGAAGCAGGTAAAAAGATATGTACAGCTTATATGTAAAAAGATATAATCTGTCATTAAGTTGAAACTGCATGTAAAAGGTTTAATTGTGTATGTTTTAATCTTTTAATTGTGTATGCTCACAATTACAACAACAATAATCATACATTTTATTTGCATTGTGTATTTAAATTTTGCTTTCTCAAAATGCTTTAAAAGCAAGCTACACAACAGAAAATGAAGCATGAATAAACACACAGATACATGTCAATTAATACAATTATTTGATTTTACAATTACTCAATTTATTTGAATTATGATTATTTGAATTACGGCATAAAAAAAGCAAATTAAGACCAAGTAAAATTCATTAATTAATCAATTTTCCCTCAACTTAGTCCCTTATTCATCAGGAGTCGCCACAGCAGAATAAACCACCACTTATTATGGCATGTGTTTTACGCAGCGGATGCCCTTCCAGCCGCAACTCAGTATAGGAAAACATCCATACACTTTTGCATTCACACACACACACACACACACACACACACACACACACACACACACACACACACACACACACACACACACACACATACATTAAGGCCAATTGTGCTTACCCAATTCACTTTTAGGGCATGTCTTTTGACTGTGGGGCAAATTAGAGCACCCAGAGGAAACCCACCTGAACACTGGGAAAACATGCAAACTTCACACAGATATGCCAACTGGTCTAGCTGAGAGCGACCTTCTTGCAGTGAGGTGACCACTGAGCCACCATGCTACCCCCTGCAAAATTAGTAGTCAGGTAAAATCAATCCTAAGATAAAATGATTTAATGAACATTCAACTCTTTTGAAAATAGGTTCATTTTACAAACCCCTTAGGGTTAAACATCTGAGTTTTACAATTTTTAAATCCATTTAGCCCATCTCCGGGTCTGGCAGGAGCACTTTTAGCTAAGCTTAGCATAAATCATTGAATCAGATTAGACCATTAGCTTCTTGCTCGAAATTTTGCTGTTTTCGACATAATAAAGTAGCTGGTTTCAAGCTCAATAATGCTAAATTGGAACTATATTCTTGCCAGTGTAATAATCAAGAAATTTTACTCCATACCATGGCAGAAGCAGGAGCAATAATATCATGCATTGCTTAAAAATTTAACTATTTCCAAAAAATGCTGAGTGTTTCTTAAAGCAGCATTTTAAAAAAATTGCTACCCTGATGTCTACCGGGAGAGTAGACACCTGAACGATGCTTTCATTTCTACCGATTTCCTATGTGTTTTGTTAACGAGTCTTTTAACTCACCCAGATACACATTGAAACTAAATGAATCATTCATGCAACCAGTCGTACTCTGATCGCTCTTCCACTAAACATTTGAGCCTAAAGGTTTAACTGAACATTGAGGCTTCAAAACTTAGTATGCCTGTCTGCTAGTTTTGAAGGTCACAGAAACCATAAATTTGTATTCTGCCGCTGGCGTTCTCTGAATCTCTGGAGACTCCTGCAGCTCAGCATTCAGATGTGTTCAGATGTGTTCAGAAGTGTCAGGTCCACGGGCCATGTTCGCTGTGCTTCTGGGAGGCCATAATTCCACAGTCACGCTGGACATTATATCTGTTTCACCACAGGCATGTTGAGTATTATTTGTAGATACTTGACCATGAAAACTGCCGACGGTTGGACAGCATCGATATAGTGTTTAGAAATCCTTTAATGAAATATGTATGCCCCGCAGCAAAGAAGACAATCAAAAATATAAATATATGATGCCATGTAGACATACAGAGGAGAAGGCCTTGGGCTGGAAATGTAGCTAAAGCACTCTTCAAAATCTAATTACCATACACTATATTTTGTGAAAAGGATTTTTAGTTATTATTCTTAACCTTTGTGCGAAAGAGCAGTGCTCTGACCTTTTCTTTGTCAATGGTTGCGTACTGCCAGTGGAATAGATTCTAGTATGTGCCAGGGGATATAACAGCTGTGAAAATACAGAGATTCGGTTTAGTGCCATTGCTCAAACATTGCACTCCATCCAACACCAGCATCACCTGGATTGGTACAGATGTTGGAAGGTAGTTTCTTAGCTATTAGACTTTACATAAAATTGGTTTGTTTTCAATTTGTAATTTCTGGAAGCCTCTGGTCATGGTTCATGAGACAAAACAATTAAGAAAACTGAAAGGGGGAAAGTAATTGATGCTCCACAACTTTTTTTTTTTTTTTTCATTTTAGAGCAGCCTTATGTGTTGGCACTGATAGGATGACAAACATCATTTGCATGAAGCAACTGAAGCAAACACACCAAGTTCCTAAAGGCTATTTAAAATGTTAATTTATAAAAAGTGTATTCTGCTACATTAATTTTGTCGATATTTTAGTGTATGCTGTCTGCATATAGATGGCTTCAAAGCTAAAACATTTTCCAGAAATAGTACTGCACAACTGGATCATAGATGTGTTGGATAAACGGAGGAATTACATACTGGCCACTGTTGGACTAAGATGAGGCTGAATGTGGAGGCAATTCGAGTGAAGTGTACTCATATGATCTCATTCGTATGAAAACATATGGTTTTTTTAAACGGAAAAATGTCCCCAATCCTAACCCAACCCCTCATTGGGGGATGAGTAAATATACTAAATGTGATCATACAAATTAGCCACTAAATCAAAAAGGTATTGTCATAAGAATGCATTGGTACTAATTATCAAGTTCAAGAAACATGTCTGAAATGATTTCAACATAGGCTCATTCTAAAAATGTACCCCTATATATATATTTCTGGAGATCGCAAATTATGTAGCCAGAGGAACTTCGCACTTAACAGCTGACCACTTACTGTCCCTCCGTGTGGACAACTTTTTTGTTGTTACCAGTTTGTCCAGTGGCCATGTATTTGGAGGATGTGAAATGCAGAGCTGACTGGTTTGAGTCCAGCAAAAAAAATTGTTCCAGAATGCAGACAAAAACAAAAGCCAAAAAATAAAATAAACAAGTAAATAACAGGGTGAGAATGTGGCAAAATCTGAAAATATGTAAAAAAAGAACAGGCTGCCGCGAGGCATTTTCTTTTTCTGGATTGCTTCTAAAAAGGCTGTCAGTTGGGTTTAGGGAAGTGGGTGGGCGCTGGTCAATCTGGGCTTTTTAAAACATTATGGGGTTGGATTTAAAGAAGGGGGTGGGTGGGGGGATCGGTTGGTTGGTCAGTCAATCAACAGTGGCCTCTGCTGGATTTAGGTGAGAACATTATGCACCAATGGCACTCAAGAGAGAAATTTGAGATCTCAAAAAGATTTGCGAACACAAAAACTGCAAAAATGTAGCTTCTAGAATGTATTTGGCGCTCTGCAAAAAATGTATATAAGGGTATGTAATCAAAATGAGCTTGGGTTTAATGATTTGAGCTTTTTGACATGACATTAGACCAGCTGCAGCACCAGCCTGAACCATGATACAAGGCTGGGTACACAGACTCATATTGTTTACACAAATGTCTAACTAGGCCTTTTTTCTAATCTTGCATTATTTGGTGAGCTGTGAGTTTTACCCAGCAAGTAATTTTGAGTTTAAAGCATAAAACATAGACGTCTTATCTAAAGCAAGACTAAATTGTTATTCTAGTGAAACAAATTTCTAACAATAATCCAAAAAAAGAAAAAAAAAAAGAAAAGTCTAATCTGTCTGTTTTATAATTATTATTGGACATTTGTTAAATATCTATTAGATTTTCACTGAAAGCCCAAAATTATCCTTGTTTTAGCCAATATTTCTAAGTTTGAGTGTCAATTACATATCTTATTAACACACACAGACACACACACACAAACAAAATGTTTGCTGGGTAGCCTCATTTTCAGCTGGCAGAAATGTTCGTGGTGTGCTCTTTTGCTGCTGTAGCTCATCTGCATCAAGGTGTGTTCAGAAATTCTCTTCCGCAGACTTTAGTTGTAACAAGTGGTTATTTGAGTTGCTGTTGTCTTTCAGGAAAGAATTCAGAATTAGCCTAACTGTACGTTCACAACGAAAGTGGCGAGAGCGTCAAAGTAGCCGGAAGTCATTCATTTTCAATGAGAGCCGGCGGCGATAAGCAGCACGGTGCGTCGTCGCCAGTGTGAGTGTCGTGGAGAGTTGAAATCTAGTAAACTTTACGGTAATGAACTATGACACGGTTCAGCGGCAAGCAGTCAAAATGTAGAAGTCCACCGCTTGAGAGGAGTCCAGAGAACACAATCCTGTGAACTTTGGTTCCGACCACAGTTGTTCCTAAGGTTTGATTACCACAGTCGCCGGATTTCCAACTATTTGCAATGTTTTGCTAAACACAATTTAAAAAGTTACTGGTGAGTTACTGATGTGCATTAATGTACATGTAAGTAATATTGTTTTTCTTTAAAAAAGCGGAAATGTCATGCAACAATACAAAACAATACTGCTGCTTCAGGAAATTTCAGACATATGGACACATTGGATAATTAAGTGGAGCAAAGCTACACCACATGCAACTTGATCTCCCATTATTATATGAATTTAATAATGAGGTGTGTAACATTTTTCTGCAAGAAAGTATGTTTTTATGTGGGAATAAAACTGATACTATATGCTGCCATGGCCCATTTAAATACGTTATTAATGTAGCGAATTTTGATGCTCTCACCGCCAAAGCTGAAGACAGACAGCTTTGACGCTCTCGCCGCTTTCTGTGTAAACGTACAGTAAGGTGTCCTTGTCACATGTTCCATTTACTTATTACAGTAATTTCAATTAATTATGCAGCAAGCATTCTAACCCTAACCATATATTCAGGATATGGCCGGGACCAGGCCATATCCTGAGCTGCTGCTGAGCTGATGTTGAATTGAATTGAATTTAATTGAGTAGTAGTAATTAATTAAAATGACTCAGTGGTTAAATGGACATTGCAGCATGGTGGCACAGTGGGTAGCGCTGTCGCCTCACAGCAAGAAGGTTGTTGGTTCAAGTCCCAGCTAGGTCAGTTGCCGTTTTTGTGTGTTTGCATGTTCTCCCCATGTTAGCATGGGTTTCCTCCGGGTCCTCTGGTTTCCCCTACATGTCCAAAGACATGCGCTAAAGGTAAATTTGGTAGGCTAAATTGTCCATAGTGTATGTGTGTATGTGTTTTGGGCTAATGACCCAGAATTAGATGTAACAAAACACCAACATGGTGCGGCTAAATATCAACTTCGATATATAAACAGCCCTGGGAGTAAATGAAATGAACAGTTGCGCTGTAAAAAGGACACCTTATTATAAAGTGTAACATTTAATCTTCTAATATTCTAATATTTTGATCTAAATTAATTGTACTAAATAATTTGTTTCTTTCAAGGAATTATTTCAAATAGAATCTTTTGTGATATAAGTTGATAATGTATTTACTGTCTCTGCACTTGTTTTGAAAGGACTGAAAGGGCGGAAAAGAAAAGAAAAACAATAATATAAATCAATAAATGATTAGTTGCTTAAAATAGATCTACTAATGGTGGTCCCTTAGCAACCACTCCTAACAAGTACAGTGTGTACAATATGGGTCAATTTATATTAACACATCTCTGCAAAAGTGTTCATTCCTCATATCACGTTTCCTCTATATGTTGTGTTTTTCTTCTCCATAGGGTAGACGGCAACTGCAAGAATGCTCTAATTTACACAATCATACCTCTGTGTCTTTTAAAAACAAGTCACATCGTGGAGAGTTTTCTTCAGTAGCAATTGCTTGGAGAAGACAAACCCATCAGTACTCCAGGTAACAGCCAGACCGCCAGCTTCAATTCCACAGTGAGTCTCACTTCAATCTTAAAGCCAGTCAAAAGAAAATCTATCCACCCCATTAAAGCTAAACCCCTTCTTCCAGCCTTTCCTCAACTTATTCATCAGATCTCCACATGCACCTCAGAGAATGCTGTTAAGCTGGTCATGATGAGCTTCCAGACTGTTGAATAGCATGTGCCGCCAGCATCATGAGAACAGCATGTTGATGGATGAAATGATTCAGTGCCTTGTAAGTTTTTCTTATTGCCGCATAATGATTAGTAAGAAAATAAGGCAGTAGAAAAGATGATGTCATCAGTGTTTCATTATTGCACACAAATCATCACCACCAACATATGGGCATATTTACTCCCAGGGCCTTTTATATAGTTGCAGATGCGATCATGAGGCTGTTTTGCACCGAGTTTGAAGTAATCGATCAGAGAACAGGATAATTACTTTGATCATTTTAATACAGCATATAAATAATAATGAAATCCAAAAATTATAGCATAATATTGAGAGTTAATTTTAAGCTATCTTGCGGCCCACCTGCAGGATCACTGCAGCCCACCGGTTGAGAATCACTGCTTTAAACGATTCACCATGTCTCTGTTTAAAATGATTGATTGCACTTGAAATTATGCCTTGACAACTGGGCTGATAGGTCGATATATGACACAAGATGATCATTTTGCTTGTGATGCTGAATTTTGGTGAAGCGCAGCAGGAAAGAGGCACTACCTGAACCCATCTGACGAAAGAGAAAAGTTAAATTAGTAAGTAGACATTTCAATGCTTGTATCATTTTGTGAATTGAATCACACACAGTGGTGACACAATGGTGCAGTGGGTAGAGCTGTCGCCTCACAGTAAGAAGGTCGCTGGTTTAAGTCCCATTTGGGTCAACTGGCAATTCTGTGTGAATGTTCTCCCTGTCTTAGTGTGGGTTCCCTCCAGGAGCTCCGCTTTCCCCCACAATTCCAAAGATACTATATGTGCTATAGGTGAATTGGGTAAAATTGTTCATAGTGTATGTGTGTTTGTCCTGGTGCTTTAGGTTGGGGGTTGAGTGTTGGGCTAACGACCCACCTCGTAAGAATTAGACGTTGCATAACACCAGCATGATGCTGCTAAATATCAGCTTCAAACTAAACAGCCCTGGGACTAACTAAGTAAAGAATATAAAGACTGAAACTTTTGGCAGTTTTATCTATTAGCCATTTTAAGTTACATGTACTTAAACATTTAAGTTATCTGTAATTAAACATTTAAGTTAATTCAATGGAGAGACCACATTTGGTCAACTCAATTAATTGAGTTCGCAATTTCCTATTACTCAAACAAACTAAGGGAATCACTTTCCTCAAATCATTTGTGTAGTTATATAGTAACTTATTCAGTTTACAGAGCAATGATTTCAGGTATTTCACAGCTCACAGCAGTTAAAACTAACAACCAGAGCAAAACAAACAAAGGTCTTTGGATAATGTCTAAAAAAGAAAAAGAAAGAAGTCACAGGAGTGGTTTGAGTGGTAGAAAAAAACGCTATAACAAACGTCTCGAAAAACAACATCTAAACAATACATAAGGTGTGGTAACTGTGAGTAGATTTATTGACTTTAGTCTTTTCAATTCTTAGAAAAGATTTCTTAGAAAGCTCCGCTTCACATCATTACCACATCACCACTTTGAGTCAGAATAATTCAATTGGTTGCTGTCAGTCATTCCTTACAAAATCCACAATGGAGGGAATAGTCTACATGTCACAGTGTGCTAACTGATTACTGACTAAAATAAAAGGTATCTAACAAAGACTAAAGGGTGTGCTTATGTGACATAAATGTATTTCTTTTGTAGTTTTGAGAAGCTTAGAGTGTTGATGTCAATGCTGTAAGACCATTATCCTTTTTCAAAGATTTGTAATACTGTTAATAGTTGGTTGTTATGTCATTTTGAAACAATCTAGCAGTCTGCCATTGATTTGTTTAGATGTGGAACTGATTGCTGATTGAAAATCATTTCTTAATCCTCAATCGTTGATTTCTTTATTTGCTTCATTGTCTATGTCTGGAACAGTTTAAATGCTGTTTACATGGAAAGATACAAGTTAGCTTTAAATAACTCTCAACAATGTTTGTTATTTGAAACTCTTTATTCTGCTTACATTTGCTTTCAGACCCCTCTGTCTGCAAAGAGAATATTCCCCTCAATAAAGCTCCTGGCAAGTGTTGGCAGATTTGTTCAGAAAAGTAAGTACACAAACACTTTTCAATGCTTAGGGAGACTTTTTAAAGAAGAAATTGTACCCTCACAGACAAAAACAACAACATAGAATAGGGAAACATGGCAATACTGCAAAGTAGATTGAACGATTTTGTAAAAGGCTGCTTTAAAAAATGCATTAATGTTTAAAATGCTCGGAATGTTTAGTGGATAAATATTTTACGCTCAACAAGGCTGAAACTAATGTTTAAAAAGCGCATTAAATACAGCTGTATTGTGAGGCATATGTTTGTTGGCATATTTTAATAAATTTAAGAGGTTATATATTCCTGGAAAAGCAGAACATTCAGTAACATTATTCCAGGCTTCAGAAGAGATGTCATGGTGAGGAGGTGTTCTATATAATTTCTGTGGATCAAGGAACTGCAATCAGTAGACAAGACATTCACTTCTTACTTTCACCTCAAGTCTCAAGTCTTTTTCACCTTAAATTATGTGTACTCTTCTCTTTAAATTGCTAAAATATTTGCACTGATTCTATTTTAGATAATAATAATAACAATAAACATTTGACCCCGGGTATAAGAATGCAAGATTCGAAACCTAGCAGTATGAAACCGGCCAGCCAATACATTGTGCATCTTCAAAAGATATTTTTCTGGTAATAAAATATCTATAATCTAAAAATAAATTCAAATAAGGATCATAATGTGTTTTAATAGATGTCTATGCAGGCTTACAAACCTGTCACATTTTTATATTAAAAATAGGTAATTTTTGAGAATCTGCTAAAATAGCTGATGTTACTGTAGGTCAGAATCCACTAAATGATCCCTTAAAAACAGTGAAAGCTTGATTAATAAATTAGTTGTAATTAAATTACATACATGGATTTGGTTAACTGAAGCATGCATAATGTATAATTTACAGACTGATAGCTATGCAACAAGGTGTTTGTCAGTGTCACATTGTTTCAGAAATCATTGTATCATACTAATTTGCAGCTCCAAAAAACTTAAAAATAAAAAACTTATCATGAAAACGGTTAAACAGTGCTTTATATTTTTTGTGAAAACAGTAACAGGTTTTTCACAAAGATTCTTGAATGCCAAGTTTAAAAATTGGAAAAAGCGGTTTGAATCTTTGTAACATTATAACAGTCTTATACAGTCTTATTCTAACCAATCCTTGCCAGAATTGATCAGATTACCAAAATGCATTTATCAATTGCGTGTAATTGGTCATAATACATAATAATAATAACAACAACAAAGCAGTTTTAAGTAGATTGGTGTTTTGTTGTAACTGGTAGCCCTTCAGTTTGAAGTAATTGACTAAGTTTTTATTGTCATGAAAGATAACACAGATACAAAGTAATTTAAAAAAGTCCCCCTTCTAAAGTATTAATTGCCCTTGCGAATCAAATCAATTGAAGGTGGCAAATACTGCACCGTAATAAAAAAGTTAATCTCTGATCATGTTATTTTAAAATATAACTCTGTCATTCATTTCCCTTCAGCTTAGTCCTTTTATTCATCAGGGGTTGCCACAGCAGAATGAACTGCCAACCTATTCAGCATATGTTTTACACAGCACCCTTCCAACTGCAGCCCATTACTGTAAAACATCAATACACTCTCACATTTAAACATACACTACGACCAGTTTAGTTTGTTCGGTTTACCTATACTGCATGGAATACCCGGAGGATTATAGTTGTCTATTATTTAGTTTTAATTTTCAAAATGAATCCTCATAGCACTTAAGTTTACAAATATAATTTTTATTTATTTAAGTGTTTTAGCAAACTTGCTAATTCTCAACACCTGTCCACAGGAGGCTTGACAATATAATAAACACATACATACAACATTATAATTCTTTACATAAAATTACTGAAGGCAAAAGTAAAGGCGACATGATCCAACAAACTAATATTAGACTATTTGTGCAAACACTGCTGTTTTGTTTTTAACCACTTTTTAAGAACACTTTGGCACAAGACAGTCACCATTAGCAGTTGCCCGTGATGCCTACTAATTAGATCAGAAAACAGGATTAGTACATGATTTTTTAAACATTTAAAAAACAATTTAATATAATTAAATTTAATAAAACTATCAAAACTAAAAATATTATGTTTACATAAAACTTCACAAAGCTTGCTATCAAGTTTTTAATGATTAATGAAGGAATTAAAATGCTTTATTTTATTTAATCTTCATTAACAAGTAGTGGGCTATTTACAGCTACTGTATACAGTATGTCTGTCTGTTCGCATTTCGTCTCTTTGTGCCCCCTGGTGGCATAGATGCAAACTGCTGTTACACCTAAAAACACGTTCTCCCTTAATACTGCCGTGACGTTCATGGTCATTTTGAAGTGTCACCCCCTGTATACAGCATGTTTTTTGGACTGTGAGGCAAACTGGAACACCCGGAGAAAACACACGTAAACGCTAGAAGAACATACAAACTCCATACAGAAATGCTAACTGACCCAGCCAGGACTCGAACCAGTGACCTTTTTGCTGTGAGGCGACAGTGTTTACTACTGAGCCACCATGCTACCTAAAATATAATTATAACCCTATAATAGCAAATGTACAGCTAAAAGCGTCTTAAAATAGATCATTTGAAAACATTTTTTTAGAACAGTGTAGAAAAATCATAGGTTTGAAATATACAGACAGCATTCTAGGAAAAAATAAACACCAAACAAGCACATCTGCCTGCTGTCATACATCAGCTGTGACTCCTGTCTGATGTTTCTGAGATATTTTAGAGACGTCATATGGTTTTCTCTAATGACCAGCATCAGTGCAGTTCTTTCAGACAACTGTTGTGCCAGGTGGTGAAAAAGAGCAAAGCCACTTCAACGTATATTACTGACGATTATTTTAAATCAAGCCTCAATTTTGAATCTAAGTGCTTTGATGATCTCACCTTTATGCATTAGACCTTCGCAAAAGATGTGCACGATAGATTTGGTGTGTCCTGTTGGCAATGTTGATGACTACAGAGCCAGCTAATTGGCAGTGAAGTGAGCCCAAATTAAAATTCATACAACGACCACCTTGTCTGTATGAATTATGTGCCAAAATGACATTATTCAAAATGTCTTGTGGTCTCTTCTATAAAAAGGGCTTGAAAGTACCTGAATTGCACTGTGGCTTCATCTGCAGCATTCATTTGATTGCAGCAGCTCGGTGGTTTGTTTGAGCTGAAGAGAGGCTGATTATAGATGCTAGAGAGATTATTTAGACTCCGAAGGGGAAAAATGGCTTGTTTAAAATCTAAAAATGAGAAAGTTTTTCATGTCAGTTCATACTGTTGTTGTTAGCCAAAGGAGTGAGTGTTAACTTACATAGCGTAGCAGGCCAAATTGGGCTTCTTTCAGAGTTATAGTTAGTGTTGGTCAATAATAATGTGATGAAAGCAGTGGTGAAATAGAGGGTAAAGTAAAGGGAATGTGTCTCTGAAGTTGTAAAGTTCAATCTTCTTTGAGTTCTTGTCTTTCTGAAGATTCTGAAAATAGGCTTTGATGCACTCAGTCAGTGCTACAGTAGAAAATCGGTAATGAACTTGTAAAAGAGTGAAAGTAGAGATCCACAAGCCTCCGTAAAAAGATAAAATTGATTCTGCAATGCAAAAGAAAAATCTATGAGATTGTTTGTCACCTTCAAGGATTAAAAGAAAAATAGCAAAAAGGATTTAGGCTTTTGAATTTTCTGAAGAAAATGTGCCTGGTGGATGCTAAAGTCATAGTTTACTCAGAAAATCTTTTATCACTCATATTTTGCTAAACTCAGGACTTTCTTCATTCTTCTGTGGAAGAGAATTTATTATGAGCATTGAATCAATTTTGAATAATGTGGGCTAGGTGGTATTTGTCAATACACAAGTAAATCAACCAGGAGTAAAACAGTTTGTTCTTATGTTAACTAAAACTTAAATGTTTTAATATAAAAAAAGAGAATAAGGCAATTATGAATTCAATTCAAGTTGGCCTATTATAACATATAAAATATAGTGTTTCTGACAATTTTCTTTAATTCATAGATTTGAGTAATGAATTACAAGTATCACGATACCTTAGCTGGTATAGTATTGTATTGTGAATTAATGGCATCGCTGCAACCCTAGTTTACACATCCCTGATCTACAGTAACTTACTGGCAGCAACTCACCAGTTACTTACTGGATATCAGTTACAGCAAAAATACTGCATTTACATTTACAGCACCATTTATCTTGCAGCATATGTGTTTACAGAATTTTATGTATATCTTTACTGTAAAATATACCATAATTCTCACAATGTGACTTTAAAAAACAGTAGCATATACAGCAAAACTGTCCTACAGTAAAATACAGTTCATATTACAGATAAATACATGAAATTTACAAAAATTGTTAACAGTGTGGGTTAGTACAACCCACCATTTTTTAAGAATATATAGGTGACTCAGGCCCCATTTACACTAGTGCGTTTTAGTTTTAAAACATCATTTTAGAATGAAAACGATCCGCGTCCACACTAGCGTTTCACCCAGCGTTTCTAAACAGCTCTCTTTCTACACCAAAACGCTGAAACGCACATCACGTGACCACACACACACTCTCTGGCAAGCGCTGCAGCCTATCTACCCAGATGAGAGCTGTGCTAGTCGGAGTGTTCATCAAGGATCTCCCGCTGGATCTAATATCACTATATTTGCTAAACGTGATATTTAATTAATCTTGTTGTCTATATCTAACGACGTGTTCCCCGACTTTGGTTTTTGAATCTATTTGGCTACTTGTGCTCGGGTAACGTGTTTTGGCTGATCGCAGAGATAAATGAATAATTAATCTAACCACGTGCATTTTGTATATTGAGTAATTGCTTGCCTTTATTTCCTACAAATTTTTGATTATTAAAACTGACATTCAGCAAAAGAGAGGGTATGTTTCGTATTTTCAATGACAATAAAGGGAGGCAGATGTTATAGACTTCATGCAGCACAACGCCTCAACATTTCTGCTGTCTGTTAAGTTGTTAATATAAAAAAATAGCAGTTTCTTCATGTTTTTATTTTACTGTTAAGAAAGTGAAACAATGCATCCAGGATGATGTGAATAAGGTTATACAGTACACTGTTCCCTTTGAAGATTTACCCGACATGTTCTCTGGAGTCTGTTTTCCATATCAAACTTGCAAAGTCTGAACCTACAAGGAGAGGATGCAGAAATTGAACTGTGTGTAGGCTATTTGATATTGAGGAAAAGCCCCAATCATAGAGGCGAATGTTGGCAGCCCCGCCTCCGTTTTCAGATGTCTCCGTTTTCCCCCATCCACACTGAGACAGAGCAGCAGCGTTTTTGGATGAAAACCGCCTCTTCAGTGTTTTCAAAACGCTCCATTTTCGGCACTCGAAAACTCCGGCGTAGTATGGACGGATTGCGTAACTGTAGCAAAACTTATGCGTTTTCAAACTAAAACGCATAAGTGTAAACTGGGCCTAAAAGGGCAGCACGGTGGTGCAGTGGGTAGTGCTGTCGCCTCACAACAAGAAGGTTGCTGGTTCAAGCCCCAACTGGGCCAATTGGCATTTCTGTGTGGAGTTAGAATGTTCTCCCTGTACTCGCGAGGGTTTCCTCTGGGTGCTCCGGTTTCCCCCACAAGTCCAAAGACATGCATTATAGGTGAATTGTCTGTAGTGTATGAGTGTGTGTCCTAGTCTTCCAGATTGGGGGTTAAGCGGGCTAATGAACCACCTCGTAAAAATTAGATATTACAAAACACTAAAATGGTGCAGCTAAATATCAACTTTGATGTAAACAGCCCTGAGAGTAAGTAAGTAAGTAAGTGACTAAAAATAATTACGATGTAGGGTGTTTCATACAATTTCTTATTAATATTATGTATCTACAAAAGGATTGTCCTCAAGTATGATTTTGGTCTTCATTTTCTGTTTTGCATGCACCAAGTGAAAATCCTACATTTAGAAACATAATCAAATCCCTATCTCTAATTATGGGCTACAGTACAGAAGAAGCCATGCTTGCTGTAGTACCAACCATGAATAATACATCAGATTTTGAAGCCCATTTTTCCCTATTAAGTGCAGGCTGTGCATATCATTGTTCATAAAAGTGTTATGCATATTTAATGAATTTCCAAATGAAATAGCTTTTTGGAATATTTGCAATAAAGTGACAGTGTGTGGATTGTTCATCCCCTATGTTTAAATGACAGACAGAATAAGCATTAAATCTGATTCAAGATTAAAGTTAGCCAGGTAAAGCGTGTCTTGCCAATTTAAAACATCTTTGCTTTTGATACCAGTTCATTTAGAGCACTCAACAGGTCTTATTCAGTGCGCTCCTCTTTATTAACGACATCAGAGACTGTAATGCATTAAAATGGCGCATGTACATTAGATTTAACCCTAAAAGATGAGTGTGCTTTAAATCGGCAGGAGATTATTACTCTTGAGAAGAGCCTTAGCTAGCTTTTTTTATATAAATCCCTGTAAGGGATCCTCAAACAGAAATGCCTCCTGTCATTTGCCTACAGATCAGTGAGCTCATAATGGACAATGTGGTTGAGAAATGTGCAAGCTGTGGACCTGAAGCTGGTAACCATGCCAACGATTTCTTCTTCATAAGCCCCACAGTTAAACCCAAACTCGATTTAAAATAATGTAATGAAGAATTAATCACACTGGCTTTGGTACTGAATGGTTCAGCATGTTTTCTCTCAATTACAGAACATGCAGAAACGAACACAACATGTCCTTGGAGAATTTGCTTTTGAAACAAGCTTTTTTTCTAAAGTACCCCTATTATGCTTTTTCTATTATAACACTCCATGCAGTCGGTTAAGCTGTTTGTGAATGTAAAATGTCTCTTTAAAATGGTAAATGTACTGTAAATAAAGTTAATACCTCTTTTAAAAGATTGCTAAAAGGAATAATCAGGAATTGCATTTTTAATTTTTCCCTTAAAAAGCAGACTTGTAACAAGTTTGTGTTATGCCATTATTCTTTTATTTTTCATTGTCTCTTCTGACTCGAAAACACTGGAGCTGCTTTGTGCTGTCAGAATCATGTCAAGAAGAAATATTTATTGCTGAAATCAAACATTTGCTGTATTCTATTATGCATTTTCACAAAAGCTCAATTTATTATGACTGAACCTTCCAACTGAATCCACTGGTTGCATCTAATATGCACTTTATGATTGAGAGTTCATGCGGCGCCTTGTAGGGTTTAGATCAAACATCTCTAACATGTATACAGTACATACACATGAAACACTTGCATGTACTGTTAAGTATACACATACTGTGTACTAAACGTTCAAACAAACACAATGTGAAATGACAGATCTAATATTTATGTTTTCATGATTTTTTTTAACGTATTGTACGTATAAACTCTTACAGTTCATCAAATAAGCACACAAGTTGTTGATAAATTAAGTGAAAGTGATTTTTTGATCTGCGATGCATTTAAATACGTTTAAAAGGAGTGTTTGAAACAAAGTTTTCACTAGAAAAAAATATTTTCTTGTTAATTGTTCTTTAGTATTTCAATATTATTTTATTTAGAACTTACTTTAACTATTAATTTAAAACTTTACTTAACTCAATCAATTGACTTTTAATGGTGGCTTGTCTACTACTTAAATCTGAGGTTTGTGCAACAATGGCATGCTGAATAAATTCATTTTTTTGGAAAAAATTGTAAAAAAATAGTAATCAAAAATTATAAAATATATATCCAAATGTCCAACTGCTCATTAATACTAATTTCTAATCAGACAATCACATGGCAGCAACTCAATGCATTTAGACATGGTCTAGATGATCTGCTGAGCGTTAGAACGAGGAAGAAAGAAGACTTTGAACAAGGTGTGGTTGTTGGTGCCAGACAGGCTGGACTGAGTATTTTAAAAAACTGCTGATCTACTGGGATTTTCACGCACAACCATCCCTAGGGTTTAGAGAGAATGGTCCGAAAAAGAGAAACTATCCAGTTCTGTGGGTGCAAGTCTCGTGTTGATACCAGAGGTCAGAGGAGAATGGCCAGACTGGTTTGAGCTGATAAAATGACAACAGTAACTTAAACAACCCCTCATTACAACCAAGGTATGCAGTAAAGCATTTCTAAAAACACAACACATCCAACTTTAGGGTGGGTGGGCTGCAGAAGCAGAGGACCATGCCTGGTGTCACTCCTCTCAGCTAAGAACAGGAAACTGACGCTACAATTCACACAGGCTCACCAAAATTGAAAATAGAAGATTGGAAAAACGTTTGCTGGTCTGATGAGTCTCGACTTCTGCTATGACATTCAGATGGTAGGGTCAGAATTTGACATCAACAACATGAAAGCATGGATCCATCCTGCCTTGTATAAACGGTTCAGGCTGCTGGTGCTGGTGTAATTGTGTGAGGGATATTTTCTTGGCACACTTTGGGCCCATTAGTACTAATTGAACATCGTGTCAATGCCACAGCCTACCTGAGTATTGTTGCTGACCATGTCCATCCCTTTATGACCACAGTGTACCCATCTTCGAATGGTTATTTCCAGCAGGATAATGCGCCATGTCATAAAGCGTGAATCATCTCAGACTGGTTTCTTGAACATGACAATGAGTTCACTATACCTAAATGGCCTCCACAGTCACCAATCTCAATTCAATAGAACACCTTTGGGATGTGGTGGAACGGGAGATTCGCATCATGGATGTACAGCCGACAAATCTGCAGCAACTGCGTAATGCTATCATGTCAATATGGACCAAAATCTCTAAGGAATATTGCCAGTACCTTGTTGAATCTATGAGGACTAAGGCTGTTCTGAAGACAAAAGGGGGTCACACCCGGTACACCAGATAAACTGACAGGTGCACCTAATAAAGTGGCCGGTGAGTGTAAATATAACAATAGAAATATTTTTTCCCAAATATCTGAATAGTTTTGTATACAAGAATATCAATCAGTCATCACTCACACAGATTCAAGGACCATATGGAGATCTGTGCATGTACAATCCTGTAGTCCTTTCAGTTTTGGTTGTCAAAAACTCTTGCATGCCTTCAAAGAGAACATGTACACACAGTTTTTAGAAACGTTATGATTTTGTAATTGAACAATAGCATTATTGTTATATGTTTAAAGAAATGCATTTTGAAACCTGTTTTATAATGGCACTGTAAATGTAAATGAATGGTCAAAGCACTTAAAAGGGATTCCATTTTAATTGAATACCGTGTTATGTAAAAGCTAACCCAGAAGTTAACCCAGGCATTTACTAATACTTGGATATCTTGGCTTACTCATGAATTGTTGTATACATAAGTATAGAGTAACATTAATTTAAAAAAAGAGCAATAACGCTTTCTTTACTCTTGCTGAGTGTTCCATCAAAATTGCACACAAAAAAAGAGACATGATGTGTCCTTTAGGATTTAATGGACAGATATTGAGGTTACAGAGACAAAATGTTTGTCATATCTGCTGATTAAACTGCTATTCAACATTCATTCCACAGTTGCAAGCAAAAGTACCTCTTAATCATTGCTAATGACTGGTATTCAGTAGTTCAATAGACAGAAAAACACTCTTGTTGTGACGAAAATGGCTGGACCTGTGAACTTTTATTCATGTGCACATGCAGACATCATTTTGTTGAAGTATGTTGATGCGAACACAAAACAGCGGCAAAGAATTTTTATTTTTCTCCAAAGGGCATCTGATTAACATGAGCTCTTATTGGTCCTGATTTATTATGCTGTCCCTTATAGCTTCTCTTCAATAGACGCTGGGCTGACAGTTATTCATATGTGATTTGAATTCGGGATTTATTTCTATACTGTTTTTATATGTACAATATCCCATGTTGTTGTATTTCAACATAGTGTGGAAATCAGTGCAGCTCATATTCATCTGTTTGCTTTTGACTGATCATGATCACTAGTAATGAACCAATGCAGTTGTTCCTCTCCGTCTCTGCCCTCAACAAAGCTCATTTATTTCAGGCATCATTTCTGTTGGGTTGATAAGAGTTCACCCCCCCCCCCCCCTTTCCATTTGCAGCAGGAGTGTTTCTTTAAATTTATCATAAAAGGACAGCTCAAAGTCTAAGAATGAAAAAAAGAGTCTCTTACACAAGCGAGAAAAAGGTCTGCAACCGAGAAAGTGTACACCAACATCTATGAAACCCCTTTGATGCTATTTGTTATTCTGCACACAAATAGTGGATTGAAACATCCTGATATTCTGTGGCTCATTTCCATCAATGAGCTAAAATAGCTCAGTACACTGAACTGACCAAAAAGTTAATAACGAATAAAGGTGTAGGAATAATTTTCGTGCAGTGAATTAAATGCGAAACTTTGACAGAAAGAGTAAAGTAGTATATTATCAGGAAACATAATTCAGTAATATATGATTTACTGCTTTGAGAAAAATCTTTTTTTACAGTGTGGTGCAGGTGAAGGGTGGGGAAAAAAAAAAAAAAAAAAAAAAATATATATATATATATATATATATATATATATATATATATATATATATATATATATATATATATATATATATATATATCACTGGATCAGTGTTTCAACTAAAAAAAGATGTCAACATCTTGAAATCTTTATCAACTGCTATAACACATTTTGCTTACTGTACCCCAAAACCTTTCAGAAACCAAAACTCGTTAATTAGTCGGGGGGAAAGTGTATATAGAAAATGTATATTGTCATTGCATCATTTGCCATTGGAATCTGCAGTTTCTACCAGAAAGACTTTAGGAGGCAGACAAAGGTTTGAACATTTATTGTGAATTGTTTGCATGAATGAGAGTTCATTACAGTCCTTTCATGAAGTTCTTTGGCGTAAGCCCCGTCTATAGTGCAGAACTCTGGATGAGCTGGCAGATCCTGCCTGAAGATGAAGGCAGGGCGAAGCCAACCCCCTGAGTGGAGACGAGGCCAACCTGGTGGTTGGTGGTGATGGGGAGGATGGAGGGAAACTTCCGCATCGTCACCTGAATACAGCGAAACAGATTGTTTAGATAAGCTTATTTACATGGCTTGCTTGGTCGTTATAGGCTGACGATATCATTATTATGAATGACATGACATCTCAGTCTTCCTGGTAGAACTATCGCTAAAGCTTTGATTTCTATAAAAACAGTCAGTAAGTAGTCTAAGCTAAATTATCAATTTAGTCACTAGCAACTTTTCAGACCCTTTTCAAATTAGCCACTCAACAAATAGTTTTCAAAGACTTGCTGGGGCATCTTAATTTAGCAACGTTTAGCATGGAGGAATTACTGAATTTACTGGATTTTCCATTGAAACCAATTTTCAACATTGGTCTTGAGGTGCATAGCGAAGAGCGTACTCACACTATGCTATTTGAACCGTGCCAAGCACCCGTTTCCTGAATCATTTGAGAAGTGTGAGTGCTCTGAATCAGGCTCAGGCGCGGTTCAGTTGGCCAGTCCTGGCCTGGTTGGAAGAGGTGTGCCACGGTTCACGTAGGCTTGTCGCGGTACGCTTGTAGTGTGAGTGCATGTGTAGATGTGACTTTTACGGGATTGTTTGTTTGATATTTATTTATTAATCATTCTTACTGTTCAATACAAACTGCTATAGATTATTAAAGATGTAAACCCCTCACTGCACAACAGCTGCACCTTCAGCAAACATCCTAATTCCTGCAGCACGAGGACTTCATGATTTTTTATAAGCGTCAAAAGTGGCTGATCTGTTCGGCAGAATATTTGACTGCGTTTCACTGCATATCAAACGACTAAAACGAAATACTGTGGCTAAAGAAATCTCCGCTGTGCTGAGCGAGAGTGCTTCTTACTGAACAGCACATCATCGATGACGTAAGCGTGCACAGGTGCGAATGCAATGTGAGTGGGGGCCGTCGGGGGAGATGGGAGGGGGGACAAGCATGTAAGTACGCCCTAAGAATGCAAATGCTCATTAGCCGATCCAAAATTTCATTTTTTAACAATTTAGTTCAGTTCATGTTTATTTCTGTAGTGCGTTTTCAATGTAGATTGTGTAAAAGCTGCTAGAAGTTCTAATAAAAAAAATGTAACTGTGTCAGTCCAGTTTTCAGAGTTTAAGTTCAGTTTAGTGTAATTTAGTTTCACTGCTGGAAGTGCAAATACTGAAGAGCAAATCCATCTATGCGCAGCTCTACAAGTCCCAAACCAAGAAAGGAACAAAAGGTGGCGAGGAACAAATTTCAACAATTTACGAAAGTGAAAGGGAAAACACTAACACTATTTTAACACTTTTATATGAAACAACAATTTTGGTAGTTTGTGTTATTTTGCAGCCACAAAACTATAAACGTTATGGAGTGACTTCAGTATTTGATAAAAATGAAGACTTAATCTTTGTTTGCATTCCAATTCTGAAATCTACAAAGCAAGAGGCTAACCTCCAATTTGTTACCAATATTTTTCTGTTATCAGTATCTGATCCAGTTTTTAATACAATTTTAACATAAGAAACAACATTTGTGGGATATTTATATCAGATTAGCACAATCGCCTCACAGCAAAAAGATCGCTGGTTCGAGCCTCGACTGGGTCAGTTAGCGTTTCTCTGTGAAGTTTATATGTTCTCCTCTTGTTCGCGCATAGGTTTCCTCCGGGTGCTCCGGTTTCACCCACAGGTCTAAAGACATGCGCTATAGGTGAATTGTCCATAGTGTATGAGTGTGCATGGATGTTTCTGAGTGATGGGTTGCAGCTGGAAGGGCATCCGCTGCTTAAAACATATGCTGGATAAGTTGGCAGTTCATTCCGCTGTGGCGACCCCAGATTAATAAAGGGACTATAAGAGAAAAGAAAATGAATGAATGAATCATATCAGATTTAAGTGTCATGGAGGCGCAGTGGGTAGCCCGATCGCATCACAGGTTTCCCCCACAAGTTCAAAGACATGCAGTACAGGTGAATTGAACAAAACTAAATTGGCCGTAGTGTATGTGATTGAATGCAGGGGTGTGTGGGTGTTTCCCAGTGCTGGGTTGTGGCTGGAAGGGCATCCGTTGTGTAAAAGATATGCTGGATGAGTTGGCGGTTCATTGGTGACCCTAGATTAATAAAAGGACTAAGCTGAAACGAAAATGAATAAATGAATTCATATCGGATTTTGCTGCTTATGTCATTATGTTGGCTTGAGAGCACTAGAACTTTTTAAGTTGTCAATTCTTTCCTTGTATGGTTGTTTCCTTGGTTCCCAGCCCAGCCAGGCCAAGTTTTTGCTTCATCTTTTACTCCTCTGTGTTATTTTTTTAAAATTAAATTTTATGTTATTATTAAATAAATATCCCATTTTCATTCTGCAGTTGACTCCTTGTTCTTTCCCCTCAACAACCCTGACATCTAGAGCTTTCAAGTAATTCAGAGCCTTGAGACTTGTCTGACTTGGCTGGCTCTGTGTCTATTCCTACTGTAACTTTTAAAAAAAAAACATTCAAACTTACAAAAATTCCTTGTCTTCAAACTTAACTATTTAGTTTGATATTGATATTGATTTTAAAAATTTGAATTTTTGCAATTACTTAATTTCCCCATTTATGTATTTAGATCTTGGATGCATAAAATGTCAAAGGCATCAAAACTACTGTTTCAAGAGTTCACACTTAGCTGATGGTTGATAATACAAGATTGTTTGGCATGCTGTCCCGGGAGAAAGACCTGGGGCCTCATGTATCAACGCTGCGTACGCACAAAAACTTTGCGTACGCCAGGTTTCACGCTCAGAATCGCTCACGTTTGGATTTACTAACAATGAACTGAACGTGGGAATGTGTGCAGCTTCACAGCAGCTTTCTGGCTGGCGTACGCACATTTTTTGTGCGTGTCTGTTTTATTTCCATTGGCGACTCCTAGAGGCAGTTGTGTTAAATTCCTCTCTACAAAGTGTCTGAGCCTTGCAATGGCAGCTGTACGAGACGGGTTAATCTAGCAGTTATATAAGGTTTCCATACCATACAGTTGACCAGCTAAACATTAAAGCACAATTTGCAGCGGTCGCCTGTTTTCCCAATGTAATCTGAGCAATCTACTGCACGCACATTGCTATAAAGACACTATCTGAAAATGAATTTGCATGAGTGAATCAGAAACATTTCCATTCAATAAATGTGCAAATAAAATATGATGCACAAACTTATTGATGATTCCTACTTGTCTTTCTCGTGATAAATAGTGGGCAAAATCTGATATATAGCGGGGGAAAAAAGAAGAAAGAGTTCATCAGACGCTGGATTCGAGCCGAGTTTATGCTCGAACGTGTCAAAACATGATAACATGCGTCTTACAAGGTGCGCCACTGAGACCGCTAAGGGTACTGCAACATTTTACAGATATAAACCACACTATTTCTATCTTTAATGCACTCAGTGCGATGTTCAGACCCAACTGTGTTAACCGCATCAGCTAAACTCTCCCACTCTATTTTTTTCTTTTGTTGTTAATTCCGGAGAACAAACTTGCAAATAACACCGCTTTTCTCCGGTCTACCTCCGAAAGCAGCACCTCCATTTCACATTCTGTTCAAAGTTTCTCTTTTTGCTTGCTTTTGCCGTTGCTTTTTCGTTGGATTTTCCCATTAGCATAGTCATTAGCATATTCATACGGGGGAGGAGGCAGGGAGGGGTTTTGTGCTCGTGCATGTTGCGCTCAGTTTCACGTTCATTCGGATGTACAAAAGAATATGCGTGAGATTCGGCGTACGCAGTGTTTCATACATCAGATTTTTTTTCTGCGTATGCACATTTACAGCTTTGTGCGTACGCAATGTTCTAGTAAGATTTCCACGCAAGTCTTCGTACATGAGGCCCCTGATCTTATGAGATCCTTGAGCCCTGGGCTCTCTTCCGTTTGCTAGGCAAGAGGTAAGTTTCAGCTAAGGAAGATCTTGATGAACTCCCCTGACCTATTTCTGGCTAATGACAGATATAGGATGGCTAAGGAGAGATGTACGGCTTGCTAAGAGCTTGGCTATGGTATCGATTTGGTATGTTCAATTTACTTAGGTTGCATGTTTTTTCGACTGTGGGAGGAAACCGGAGAACCCAGAACAAAACCCGCACGGTAAGAACGAACGAACTCTGCACAAAAATGCCATCTGGTTTAGTGGGGACTTTAACCATGCAGAGACATTCTTGCTGTGAGGCACCAGTGCAAATCACTGGGCCGCCGTGTCGCTCATCTGGAAAGGAGGGAGAGTAGGGGTGGGTAGGGGGGATTTTTTAAGATGAAGATACTGAGATAAGAAAACTCTGGTTATTTATCGTGAGTTAGGATTCATCTGATTGGTGAATTATTTGTGAGCTAATGCGGGACCAGTCATGAACAATCATAAGCACTTGATCCTCTCGAAATTAGTTTATAAATAACCTTCACAGTCACAGGCCGAACATACTATCATTGAAAGTGACCTTGTTATGAGACATTTACGTTTCCTTACTTTCAATAAGAAAAATAATCTTCGCTTTTTAAAGCTTGACTTTAACAGCATGGGGCATTTACACTAAAATGAGACACATGATCTGCTTTGGAAAAGCAATCAGTGGACCAGTGGCAAACAGTGGAGTCGAGATGTTCAATCTGCACTCTCTCATTATAGGTTTTTTCTCAATTGTTGCAAACACTATTCTGTGAATCACAGCTTGCTGGATATCTTGTGGCTGATTTTACCCCGAAGCAATAGTGAAATAATTGCAAGGAGCTTCTTGTAGCGTCGCTGTGACTGTTTTCTCCAGATGGGTCACTCACATACTCGGGACCGAATCCACCGCTTTTCTGTTAACAGCCCACATACTTAATCATCATGAACACCGCACCCCATTTAAAAACACAAGGCAGCTGTGCTGGCTCTGTTCACCTGTAACACTGTAAGAAAAATGTCTATCTGCTGTAATGAGGTGGTTAAGCCTGTTTTGTTTGTCATGAAACTATTACTGGAAAGTCCTGGCCGCCCATCCGAAATCCCATTCAAGGATGTTTCAGAATGCAAATCATGTTCCCAGTTGAAATTCTTCACTCCTCACTGCATGAGAGTTTTTCTTTTTCCGTTTGTGATGGGAAAAAAGTAATTTTCGTATGTCCTTCATTTTAATGCGCAATCAAAATCTTATTCTCTTCCACATTGTGATGTCTTATCTGTAGCCATTTTCTCAGAGAAACTATCCAAAACATGTGAAAAGCTTTCAAGTGTTGGGATTTAAGATTAATGCTGGACTTGTGAGCCACGTTTAATTAAATCTTGACATACAGCTCGGCACCAAGACGTTTTCTTAATTAATCTAGCACACACACTCATACACACACACACACACACACAAGAACAAAACATCGGATTCTCTTGATAGCATCGTCCCCTAGCTGACACTGAGAACACATGGGGCTGAGTGCACCATTTGTTCAGTTCTGAATGCTGTATGATCTGTATGACACACGACAGCATTTCCGGATGAGCTGGAAAGAACGTCAGGTTCGCATCATTCAACCTTTTATTAATCTGCTGTTGCTCCGGGGTGCTGATTTTGGACATATGTTCCTTTTAGCCAAGCGATGTTAAAATGATCATACATTATGTGCTTTCAGATGCACCCTAATTTTGTGACTCTCGCTCACAAATGCTTTATAGGCTTCGACACTCATTAAGTCCTATTTGCTAAAGCTGGAAAGCTTTTTCCTCTCTGGGTTTTAGCTGTGGAGATGTGCCTGGAATGAATAAAGCACATTTAGGACATTGATTTGGTTACACTGTTGTTTGCGCTTCAATTTCCCTCACTTAACCCTGGGAGATATTTCATTTAAATTGTCTCTTGTCCCCCATCCAGCTATGTAATGTTTTAAACTGATTATATAGGATGTGACTCAGTGGCAGTCTCTAGGACAAATGTAATCTTTTTGGTTGGATGGAATTCAGTGCGAACTTACATAATCGCACAGCTTGTATTCAATTGCATGAGAAAAGAGCAGAATTAAATTGCGGTAAAGGGAAATGAATCAGAAATCTTTTATCACACCCTTGAGATTTGGAAAATAACCATGCATTCAGTAACAGTTATCTTTATTATTAAAAACCTTTAATGTGACCAGTAGTTTGCTTCAAGTATTAAAGCATAGTATTTAGTGGTTCTGGAATGTTTTTGTTGTTGTTGTTGAGAGGGCGTCTTGTCTGTCAAGTCTCAGGTTGGCACTTCTGTGTGGAGTTTGTATGTTCTCCCCGTGTTGGCATGGGTTTCCTACAGGTGCTCTGGTTTCTTCCACAGTCCATATAGGTGAATTAGATTAAATTAATTGGCTGTATTATATGAGTGTCTGTGAATGTGAGTGTATAAGCGTTTCCCAGTTCTGGGTTATGGCTGCACTGTAAAAAAATAAAATAACCAACGTTAAATTACAGAAATTTATTGTAAAATAAGAGCCGTTAAATTACAGAAATGTATTGTTAAATAAGAGCCATTAAATGACAGAAATTTCCTTACATTTTAATTTCCAGTAAATTTCTGTAATTTAATGTCTGTTATTTTACTGTAAATTTCTGTAATTTAACGGCCATTATTTTACCTTTTTTAAGCACCTGAGCTGGCGGAAACAAAAAAACCAACGTAAAATAACAGTTTTTTTTCACAGTGTGAAAGGGCATCTGCGTAAAAAATCATATGCCAGAGTAGTTGGTGGTTCATTTCGCTGTTTTTAAGTAAGGAAACATTTTTTATTTAGTGGACTCGGAATCTGGAAATAAAGTTTGAATTAATTGTTTGGCCTTTTAATTTTAGTTATCTTCAATGTACAAAAGCAATGATTCCAGTTTTTAAAGAGACATGGCATAGGGGGATGAGATTGCTCACAGTGAGATAACTAACTGAAATCAATAGGGTATAGTGATTGGATGGTCATTGTGTTCTTTAAAGTATACTATATACCATGAGTGGCTACCAATAATTTGGCTATTTTTCCTTGACAGAAGACTGACACACTCTCAGAAATAGAGGTAAAAACTGCCTCTGCATGGGCCATACTTTTTAAAGTACTTTTGAACATAAAAGTAAGAATTGAGAAACTAAAGCAGGGGTCGAGAACCCTTTTTTCAGCAAGAAGCCATTTCTGTATTTTTTTATATAATTACTATAAATATTCATTAATTCATTTTCTTTTTGATAATCAAATATGGAGCATCACATGTTGAGCAAGTCCATGAATAAAGAAAAAAACAAAGATTTTTTTTTTCGCGATCACCACTCATGAATGTTGTTTAAATTTACATGCACGAGGTTACCATAGAAATGTAAATTTCTTGCTCTTTATAGGTGTGGCAATTGAAGTATATCCACAGCTTCACACATGTGCATTGGTTAAAATGTCCTTTTATTGTAAACTGAGGTCTTATTCATTTTGCTGTAAAACAAAATACAATTAAAAGGGAACTGTATTTGTATTTTCAATAGGAAAACTGATTTCTAGTGACTGTTATAATTTTTTAAATATTATTGCAGGGAGACAGCTGGAGAGCCGCATATTTTTGGTCAAAGAGCCACATAAGGCTCAAGAGCCTTTGTTTCCCTACCACTGATCTAAAGGATGCATAATGGTATCTTTAACGTAAATATTACTTAAAGCATCCATATTGTACCTAAAAATACAAAAAGTGCATTTTTTGCCCTCAGTAACAGCTTTTGTACCATTTATTTCTGAGTACACTATTATTACTGAGTGTGTGTGAAACAGCATGTTTTGACAGGATTATGCACCAGTTACTTTCTTATCAACACTTCATGTTTCTGAAAACATCTTGCAAAGTTTAGTGTGCTTCATGCAGATGATTGGACTTTACAAACCACCTTTAAGTGACACACTCCTTGATTTGCATCAAACACTTGATCAACTCCTCATTTTTCTGAAAACATCTTACAATGTTCAGAGTGCTTCACAGAGGTGAGTGGGCTTTACAAACCACTTGTAATTGACAAGCTCTCTCCTCACTGTATGCACCAAACACTTTATCAACTCTTCATGTTTCTGAAAACATCTTGCAGTAATGTGCTTTACGCAGGTAAGTGGGCTTTACAAACCACTTCTTTTTCTTATTTTCTTCTTCATATCTACCCCCATTAGATACACCCGTTAAGGACCTCAAACTTCGTTTAAACATTGTGCAATTCTGAGTGTGCTCTAAACGGGTAAATGGGGTTGACAAACCACCTATTGGACAGATTCTCTCCTCTTTCAAAAATAAAAAAAAATAATAGCAAATATAAAATATAAATAAAAAAATAAATATATATATTTTTAAAACTAAGACTTGTAGACTTGGTAACTGACTTGTCGTAACATTTATATACAGCTACTCTCTGATTAATTGAGGTGCTTTTTATGCTCACTTGTAAGTCACTTTTAATAAAAGAGTCTGCTAAATGAATAAATAAATGTAAATCACCTGACTTTGAAAAAACTTGGGGCTGTATATGTATGTGACCATTGACCATAGACTGTAAAACATATGGATGTAGTATTCGTGACATCACCTATAAGTTTCTGAACACTGCAAAAGAAGCTAAAAGTAAGCGCGGCCAACTGTCGGAGAGTGAGCGGAGCTACAGACACCTGCTAGCATTTAGCTTAGACAAACTTTACTTTAGGGTAATCTTTTGGGACAATGCTTAATACTTTATTACCTGTGACTTGTTTGTGTTCTGACCACATGTGCTTGGTTGTACACTATATCAATAAAGTGTTCCGACTTTTAAAAACACTGTTGTAACACATTAAGCCACTATACATTGTACTTAGGGCGTTTTTCAACAGGAGGAAAACGTCCAAACAATTCAAATATAGTCAGTGTTAGCAAATGCAAGACTATTGATGAAACCCCGGCATAACACTGTATGACAACGTTTCAGATGACTGTTCCAGAGCCTAAAGCTAATCGATCTGTCAGATTCTGGAGTGCATTACAGGTCTAAAGAAAAATAGAAATGATAAATGATCTTCAATAAAACAAATACATTTATAGAGATGGTATATAAGTATATTACTTCACTCACCTGAGAAATGGAGGCAACTTGAATGGTTTGTGAGCACAATTAAGTGCACACATCATGCCATATCATTTGATAATTGTAGGAAATAATCCCAAAAGGCAATTGTCTATGTAAAGCCACATAAAACAAAGCAAAAATACAATGTATATCTGAATCAAAATCAGTTTTATTGCCAAGTGTGCTTCACACACAAGGAATTTGTTTTGGCTACAGAAGCTTCCAGTGTAGCTCAGCGGCTAATTAGCCAGAATCCGCTGAGGTGGCGAGACAGCGAGACAGCGAGCAGCGAGACCTAGCTGTCACTCAAATGGCCACACCCTTAATTATGCAGACTTAATAAACCTTAATAAAAACGAAACGGATAAGTAAAAAATTAACCCCCCTCACAGTTGTCAAGAAGGGTAATCATAGCTATATGCACCAATGCCACATTTGGTACCAGGATGTAAACATGCTTTTATCAGCTGTAAAAATGGCCAATTTACCATTGCAGTCAGAAACCACCTGGATTTTCAAGAGCCAGCCCCCTAAAGCGAGTCGATGAATTGCTGTTTTAGTTACTTACGCATTGGCTTCTTGAGGGAGAGTGAGAGGTAGTCGTTTGCTATAGACACTACCACTGTCTTTTGCTATGTAAGCAAAGAGCTAGTCTAAGACATCTGTTTTGCACATTATTTTATTTTATTTATTAATTGAAGGTTCTGTCCATACAGTACATGTTTGTGTTATACGGCATGTATAAACCCTGTTTTGTGACTGCTGTCCAATAAATAAAATGCAGCTGTTTTAAGCACATGTGATGAAGGACTGATCTTAATTCAGATCTTGTTTTGTTCTTTGCTTAAAGAGTCAAGAAACACCTTCAATACATTTTTTGAGCTGTTGACATTCATATATATGTCCCACGCTGTATAGTGTTCAGAAGGCAGTGAGACGCCACATGTGTTGCCAAAACAATTGGGAGGAGAAGAATTGTTTTGAGATACGGGTCGTCAGTGTTGCTTTTATAACTTTCTGCAAGGAAAGTTTTGTTTTCATTTTCCCGCTATGAGAGCAGCTGGACTCACGTGTGGATTACAATGCACACGATGTGCGAGAAAAATACCTGTCTATGGAACATTGTTTACCCGAGAGCTTCTCTCATCTGGAAATCCGGATTTGCCACTTTTCTCCCTTTAAAAAAGACACTGCTACAGTTGGTGTTGATTGTCCTGTCTCTACAGATTTAGTAAGTGAGCGACTAGTGGTTTTTGTTTTTTTTACTCAGATGGCAAAGTTAGTTCATATCGTCAGCAGTATTCTTTCAGTGTTTAAAGACAGTCCTTAGTCAAAATGATTTCTAAGTTACTAAAGTTTAAATTACGTTAATATCTCTACAATATTATAGACTGAAAGATCTGCTGTAAATCCTGCTCTCCGAGTGTATACATGTAAACACCATAGTCAAACTATTACAGTCGTGTAGGATTTTTGCTGTATTTTGTTACGGGAATAACACACACGGCTTTCTGATGCTACCTACCGAGTGCATCTAAGTTACAGAGAATTGCAGAGGTTTTTTTTCTCTCATTCGTTGAGCGGTATCAAACATTGCATTAAAAATACATGCTTACAGCAGTTCCTCCAATCAAATATCTCGTTTGTCACGAGGGGCATGAATGAAATTCCTGAATGAAAGTGCCAAACTGCAGTTAAAGTCCACCATTTAGTAATTGGTCAAATAATTTGATTACTGATGTCCATGTAAACAGTCACAGTCTTTCTCCCCTGCGTCTGTTTGTTTGTTTTGCCTCTGAGAAAATCAGCATGTGCCCAAACCGAATTTCTAATTTTAAGTAAATTTTTATGCACCTTCCCTCTTTCCCTCCTCTGACACTCCCCCTAACACAGAGCTAGACACGCCCACTTTCCTGACTTTTACCAAACTAGAGGTGTGAAAACATCCTGCTGAAACAGGGGGTTTTGTAGCCCTTTAAAAGTAACGTGGACGTGGACTTGATTTTCAGGGATTTACTGAGATGATGTCCACACTAGACTAACAGTTTCCATATTTTGTGATTCACAAGTGTTTTCCATTTATTTATGGTTGTAAATTGCATTATGAAACTTTGATCTCGTCTCTGTTGACTTTTGATGTTAGAAGTCTACAGTTTAACAAAGTGCCTTTTATTGACATTTTAGCAGTTTGAAATAATATAATGTTTTAGAAATAATAGACAAGTCTATAAAATAAGAGAAAATGAACTGGCAGATTTTTACAAGGTTTTTGTACTGTAATATACAACATTAACCCAGACAATATATCACTTCAAACTATTAAAAACTTTAATAAAAGCCAACCTTTCAAGGTTAAAAGTTGTTGGAAAAAAAGATTAAAGTCCCATAGTGTGATTCAAAAGCATAAATAAATGGAGGAAAATAAAAACATGATTCACAAAAAAAAAAACGGAAAACTGCTAATTTACAGATACTTTTTACTGTGTTTTGTTTAGATAACAATATGTGCTGTAAATACGTGCAGCATTCTTTCATGTCAAAGAAAAACACAACAGAAAGCCTATTCATAGATGAGCGAGTACTATACATAAGTCAGTCTACAGCAGGGGTGCTCAACCCTGTTCCTGGAAATCTACCTTCCTGGAGAGTTTAGCTCCAACCCTGATCAAACGCAACTAAATAGGATCTGAATGAGCACTTGGTAATTAAAGACAAGTGTTTGATCAAGGTTGCAGGTGAGCTCTGATCTCCAGGAACAGAGTTGAGCACCCCTGGTCTACAGGTTTTTATAAACTTAAAAAAATTGAATGTTGCTTTTTTTATTGTTTTGCTACAAACTGTTTGCATGTTGGCAATAAAAAAGCAAATACAAGAAAACTTTTACATACAGCTTTTTTTTATGTAGTTGAGGTATTTATTTTATTTTTAGTTTATACTTTATTTCCATCATAGACATCCAGTTAACATTAATTAACAGTGACAACAAAAGAGGCCTTTCATTAAGCCAATCATAAACTGCTTTCATCATTAGTCGTGTTTAAGTTTCCTGAACAATCTTTGGAGGGCTGAGTTTTGGAGAGAAAGAGAGGGTATGTCTAACTGAGAACGAGGATCTGGTGAAATTAAAAGAGAAAGTAGCTGTAATCTCTTTACACCACCTTTAATAACTCATTTAATTGCTCAAATTAACAGCAAACCCACTTTCGCTTCATTAAAAACAGCAGGGCTGTGGCTCAATGATATGCAACATTTTCATAACAAAATTTGCGAACTGCATGAATGGGGCTGGCCTCAAATTACTTTAAAGTGTGTAATCAAAAGTCAGTGTGAAACAGTAGTCATATTTCAGCATATGAAATGTTTATTACAATATTGAATTTTGGCTCACCTGTGTAGACTGATGGATGGATGGACTTCAGTAGAAAAAAAGAACAAGCCTGACTTTGCCACAAGGATAGAAAGCTAATGAAAGCCTGGCCACAGATTTGAGTGTTTTCTAAAGTGATGAATTTCTCGGGTACAGGCAGGTGAAGAGAGGAAATTGGTGTGAAGCACAGCACCTCCACCAGTGCCGGAAATCAGACTCCTGCGGTGAATATGTAGTGACCATTTGCAGAACCGAGACGCTTATCAACGTGACACATACACAACTGTCTCCCACATATTTTACCTGTTTACCTGCCGTCTCGCATGAATTCACAGTTTAGAGGGCACGGAGAATATATCAGCAATGTCTGACATCGCACCGTCCTTTCTGTCAGAAATGACACAGTATTTGCACTTCCAGTTAAGCTCCATTAAGCAGACTGAGTGGAGTCTCAACGGTATCCGAGAGAATGTTCTCCTGAGGTTTAGAGTGAATGACAACGCGAGCCTTCAATGGATTAAAAACCTTGAGATCAGATTTTCCCTATTATTGGGGATTTACTGCCATCCTCTGGTTGTGAGATGAACTAAAATGTTAAACCTTTTTTTGCAGTTTAATGTTTAATTTTTTTTCAGAGGGTCATCATGAAGCTTGAGAGGTTCATCAGCCTGCTGGTCATTCTGGACATCTACCCTTTAGTGACAGGCAGTGCACTTCATGTAAGTGTGACCATTTTACACATTTTACAACTATTCCAGCATATGCCCTTCCAGTACAGAGAAATAACCATACACTGTACACTCATCCACAACACACACAAACACACTACAACTTTTAATTCAAATTAGTTTATTCAATTCACTTATAGCACATGTATTTTCACTGTGGGGGAAACCTGAGCACCCGGAGGAAACCCACGCGAACACGGGGAGAACATGCAAACTCCACACAGAAATGCCAACTGGCCGAGCCAGGACTCGAACCAGCGACCTTCTTGCTGTGAGGCTACAGTGCTAACCACTGAGCCACCGTGCCGCCCCAATGTACAGTTGAAGTCAGAATTATTAAACCCCCTGAATTATTAGCCCCCTTGTATATTTTTTCCCCAATTTTTGTTTAATGGAGAGAAGATTTTTCCAACACATTTATAAACATAATAGTTTTAATAACTCATTTCTAAAAACTGATTTATTTTATCTTATAAAATTATATTTGACTAGATATTTTTCAAGACACTTCAATACAGCTTAAAGTGACATTTAAAGACTTAACTAGATTAATTAGGTTAACTTAGGCTCTGTCAAAAAATAGCTTAAAGGGGCTTATAATTTTGACCTTAAAATGTTTTTTTTTTAAATGAAAACTGCTTTTATTCTAGCCAAAATAAAACAAATAAGACTTTTCCCTGAAGAAAAAAATATTATCACACATATACCGTGAAAATTTCCCTTGCTCTGTTAAACATAATTTGGGAAATATTTCAAAAAGAAAAGAAAAAATCAAAGGGGGGCTAATAATTCTGACTTTAATTGTACATACAATACAACAGAAAACATTACATTACAGTGGACATAAAACATTCAGTTTCCTTATACAAAATAATAACAAAAACATCTTATCAAAAACTGCTTAACACAACACAACACAACATAACATAACATAACATAACAAAACATAACATAACATAACATAACATAACATAACATAACATAACATAACATAACATAACTAACATATGTGACAAAGAAAAATATTTTTTTGTGAATTTAACTTTTAAACTGGCAGCCTAAAGATTTTTACGAGCTTGATTTGGCACTGGGTTGCTATCATGGTGCCATACAATTTTTTTCTTTTTTTTTCTTTTTCTTTTCTTCTTTGTTGTCTTCTTTTGCACAACTGTCAGTAGTAAAATAAATAATATAACATGTATGAAAAAAAGAAAGAGCAATGAAAAAAAGGTATTCTATTGGTAAGTGCAATTTCTTTTTGTGAATTGAACTGTAAAACTTTAACAAATAGCCTGTAGATTTCCATGACCTTCACTTTGCAATGGGTTGCTGTCATGGCCACCATACAGTTTTTTTTTTTCTTTTTGAATTGCACTTGCTATCATTAGTAGTTCAACAAAATAATCAGATATATGATCAAATAAAGTTGTACAAATAAAGTTTTTTGTTTTAACTAATATCATAAGTCATACTAAAATATAATATAATAAATAAAGAAAAAAGTAACAAGTAAAAAGAAAGGAATATAAAAGAATTGGGGATCCCATGACAGCCGATGGACCAGCCGGTCCTCGGGTGCAGGTCTTTCCATGTCTTCAGTCTGAAACAAAAACAAAATTGAGGTAAGAACATCTAAAAAAAAAAGAGGCAATATATGTAAATGAAAAAAATTTAATTTAGCAACATACGTAAAAAGATTGCATAGGAAAGCAGATATCAAAAATCTTCGGAATGTAAATAATACCTTAAACCAGTCTTGGAGACTGAGTTTCTCAAGTTCAATTCGCTGCTGTGGTTCGATCTGGAGACAGCAGCGGATGAAATCACAGCATTCTGTGCAGAAAGAAGAGACAGAGCTTGTATTTACTATACAATTCTAGTTTGTATTAATCAGATTGACAATTTTTCTTTACCCAAGTAGAGATTTTACCTTTTGTCAAGTGATCTTTGGTCCAGATGTTACGTCTGATCATTTGCAGGTCTTGTTGATTTGGAAAATTCCCACACATCATCACATAAAGGAGTACTCCGAGAGACCACACTGTCGTTGGTTCACCGTGGTACTCGCCAGTCATCTGAAACTCAGGCGGGACATAGTGATCTGTGCCTGAATGAGAGAGATTTTAACCATTAGTCAATTTTTAATCAAATAATTGTTCGATTTACAACAGATAAAGCAGATGTTTGTCAGTTTTTGGGAATAGTTCACCCGAAAACTAAAACTGTCATCATTTACTCACTCTTGACTAGTTCCAAACCTCCCGAGTTTCTTCTGTGAGCACAATAGAAGATATTTTAAAGAAAGTAGAAAACCTGTAACCACTGACTTCCATAGTACTGTATTTGTTTTTCCGACTAACTGGCTACAGGTTTCCAGCTTTCCTCAAAATATCTTCTATTGTGTTCAAAAGCAGAAAAAACTCATAAAAGATTAAAATCACTCGAAGACGAGTAAATAGTGCCTAAATATTTAGTATTAATCGATTAGTGGATTTCCTTCTATGATGCTACGTAAGAGCTTGACCCACTCAAGGTCCTCACTACAGTTTGAGACACGCTTCACAGTTTTAAGGGATCATACATACCAGCAAGACATCTGTAAGGTGCATCGGTGAGGATTTCCCCGCATCCAAAGTCGATCAATTTGATTTCGAGGGTGTCCGGGTTGATCAGGAGGTTCTCCATCTTAATATTGCGGTGAAACACTTTGCGTCGGCAGCACGTTTGCGCTGCCACTGTTGCCTGCTGCATGATTCTCCAAGTGGTGCTCGCTGCAATGATCGACTCTTGGCACAGGAGATAGGTGGCCAGCTCTTCAGAGGGCATGGGCCGCTCAAGGACCATGATGTACTCGTCCTCATTCACGCGCCAGTCCAAAAGCTTAATTATTTCAGAGAATGAGGGTTCTTGGTTTGCAAGAACAGAAAGAGCAACCTCCATTGGAAGTGATTCCGAGTAGCCGTCCTGGAAGAAATATATTTTCTATGATGATTGGATGGATATCATGTACAAAAATGTTGAAAATAACTATTTGTCTAGGGATTTAGAGATACTCAGTATCTGAAGTGAAACAGTCAATGAGAGTAGAAAAGCACAGCCTACTTACAATGTTGATGAACTTGACGTTCTCGGTGTGGGCAAATTTAATTGCCACCTGTTGAGCAAAACAAAAAAGGATGTGTTATGGAATTATACACAATCATTGCGTTCAGAGTTTAAATTTTACCAACACTATCTCACAGCAACTTTTTGATTTAGTGGTTAATTCGTATGAATTTGTACAATCTCATTGGTGTAATTTGCTCATCCAGGTTGACCATGCATTCTTTTAAAAACCTTACTATTACGTACAAATTAATTCGAATTAGGAATTTGTACCTATTACCACTAACTGGAAAAATAGTTCAGTTTTCTCATGAGATCAGGCTGATATTTCAGTTGTTAACACTGAACAGACATATCGAGCTCCAAGAATATAAATGCAAAGAAGCAGTTTAATTAAGCACAAAAATTATAATCACATATATATTCATTATTTTTATCTGATACTCTGATTTAAAGCAGTAATCTAAATATTATTTCATGAAAATGTATACCTGAAGGCCATCTTCCAGTCGGGTTGCTGCTTGAACAAGCCCAAAGCCTCCTCTACCCAGCAGAACACCAAGTTCATAAGTGGATGAATTGATGACTTTCAAAAGATAAGTCAAAGTCAAAGTCAGCTTTATTGTCAATTCAGCCACATGTACAAGACATATAGACAATCGAAATTGCGTTACTCTCAGACCCAAGGTGCTTAACATTAAGATAAAATATATATATAAAAAATAGTAAATGTTTAAGAAAAGAAAATGTACAGTATATACATTGCATATAAATGTTGTCTAAAAAATATACATAGGTAATAAAATTGTAAACAATACAGTGACATCAAGGGCATATAGCAAATGAGTGCAAAGTAAACCAGAGTTGTGCAGATAAAGAACAGTATAGTGCAAAAAGAACTTGTAAACATGATAATTGTGATAAAGTGACAGTGTCATATTGGGAGGTGGTATGATGTGTCTGCATAAAGTGAGATGAGTATGAGTGTGTGTGTGTGTGTGTGTGTGTGTGTGTGTGTGTGTGTGTGTGTGTGTGAGTGTGTGTGTATGTGTGTCAGAGTTCAGAGGTGCGAGGGGAGGAGGTGCGTGGGGAGGGAGCGGGGAGCAGAGCTGGGAGAGAGTTCAGCTTCCTGACAGCCTGATGTATGAAGCTGTCTTTCAGTCTGTTGGTCCTGGCCTGGAGACTGCGCAGTCTCCTTCCTGATGGCAGCAGACTGAAGAAGCTGTGCATTGGGTGGGTGGCATCTGCTGTTATGCAGAGGGCTTTACAGGTAAGACGTGTGCTGTAAATGTCCTGAAGGGAGGGGAGAGAGACACCAATGATCTTCTCAGCTGTTCTCACTATGTGTTGAAGTGTTTTCCTGCAGGATGCATTGCAGGTTCCACACAGTGATGCAGCTGGTCAGGATGCTCTCAATAGTGCCTCTGTAGAAGGTGTACATGATTGGGGCTGGTGCTCTTGCTCTTTTGAGTTTGCGAAGGAAGTAGAGGCGCTGCTGTGATTTTTTGGCTAGTGCAGTGGAGTTTTTAGTCCAGGAGAGATCCTCCTGGATAAATCAAAGATGCTAATATAAAATGTCAATCAGTAGAGAGTTTATTTAATCGAAGGCTATTGTCTGATTCACACATAACAGGACTATTTAAATGAAATGTAGTAGTTTGTTTCGCTGATCTTCTCTTCTTTGGTCTGAAACAGAAACAGAAATCGTGTTATTGTCATCACACAAACTGCATAAAAAACAAATATAGGCAACATGCCTAAAGTAAAGAAACTGGACATTAAAGAACAGGTCAAATAATTTCAGCAAAGATATATACACTAGATATCGCATACAGACCCTGAGCATGCATCAATACCGCCGCCACATTTGTACAGTGCTCTCAAGGACAAAAGTCAACCGCACTAGTCAAGATTAAAGCCAATGTGAAGATGCTGGACTTTAGCACTGTGTACGGGTGTAGTAACGAGCAAACAAGGAAAACAAATCACAAAGGCAGAACATTTCATAGGTAAGATTAAATTTTTTACGTTTTTGTATTTTACGAACTTTTGTGCTAAACCAGTAGCATTATTGATTATAATACAGTCTCTTACTGCACTGACCATAAAGCAAAGTAGCACTAACTCACACTAAATTCTATGCTTATGCTAGTTTTGTTGAATAAAATAAGCAAACAATGCAAAATAAATATGACCACAAGAGGCTGCGGTGCTAAAAACTTGTATTATTGTCGGCTAAGTGAACGAGTCGTTCATAACGGGGGATTCATTCACAAAAGAATAGCTCCCTCCAATAGAATAAGAAGTGAAAGCAGGCGAGGGGGTGTGTTTCAGGACTCGGATTAGATCAAATTTAACAGGGAGGGAGGATAATACATTTCCATGCACACAAACATGTTCTTTGTCAGGAATGCCCGTGCGGTCACTTATCCATCGATGTAGAAAAGTGATGTAAAATTTCCGGAATTTGAAAAAATTTGCAAAGGCCTACTAACCACTGGGAAAACTCCCGATCATAGATATATGTGTATATATCTATATACCTCCACTGCAACTTGGTCCCATATTCATTTTAAAGGAGCGCTGCCCTGTACTAAAATAGCGGCTCTATTGATGCATTCCTTCCAATAAACATTGATAGCATAGGCGACATCTAATGTAAATATCTATGTCATTTCAGAAGCTTTTATCATACAGCAACTTATTCTCAGTGCAGTGTATTAGTACTGACTGTACAGCTTTCCATAAACCTGTAAATCTAATGCCTATTACCTACTAGCTAATCAAATCAAATCAAAAATAAGTCATTAACATGTATTTACCTTAAGCCAGGCATGGAGGTTGAGGCGCTCCAGTTCAATCCGCTCTCTGGGGTCTGTCTTGAGACAGCAGCGCATAAAATCGCAGCATTCTGTACAGAAAGAAAAGAGAGACATATGATTATTACATTGAAATTTGTTGACACTTAAACGATCTAGATCTGGGATGTGCAACTTTGCTCTTGAAGGGCCGCTATCCTGCAGAGTTTAGCTCCAACACTCGTCGAACACACGTTTCTATAGCTTTCCAGTGATCTTAAAAGCATTGATTTGATGATTCAGGTTTGTTTGATTAGTAATGGAGCAAAAGTCTGGCCATCCAGGATGAAAGTTGCCCTTCCCTGATCAAGACGATCATCCTTTTTAAGCCACAAGTTAATTTGTTGTTCTGTCTAAAGGCAGACATACATGGTGCAAGATTGTATATTATGAAGGTCAGAAGATTATATATAGTGTCAAAAACATGGACATAGGTAGACATTGCTTTCAGAGTTAATCTCTCTCTCATTCTCCCTCTCTCTCATATATTAGCTTTTGATAAAAATCTATCGGGAAACCAGTATACCTGATTTGTGAATTATAAAGTGAAATATACAGTTAAAGTCATAATTATTAGCCCCCTTTGAATTTTTTTAAAAATATTTCCCAAATAATGTTTAACAGAGCAAGGAAATTTTCACAGTATGTCTGATAATATTTTTTCTTCTGGAGAAAGTTTTATTTGTTTTATTTCGGCTGGAATAAAAGCAGTCTTAAATTTTTAAACACCATTTTAAGGACAAAATTATTAGCCCCTTAAAGATATTTTTTCCCAATAATCTACAGAACAAACTATCATTATACAATAACTTGTCTAATTACCCTAACCTGCCTAGTTACACTAATTCACCTAGTTAAGCCTTTAAATGTCACTCTAAGCTGTATAGAAGTGTCTTAACAATATCTAGTAAAATGTTATTTACTGTCATCATGGCTAAGATAAAATAAATCAGTTATTTTTTATATAAATTAGTTATTTTTCAGTTAGAGATGAGTTATTAAAAATATGCAATGCAGCAAAGACCATACGAGCATCAATGATTTCCACTTCTCCTGATGGGAAAATCGCATACAAGTTCGTACAACAGCAATATTTCATGCACCTGCCTTGAGACTAAAAAATTACAACTGTTCTTTGCTGAAATGAAGATCTCACCTTCTGACAGGCCTTCTATGTCTTTTGTCATGATCCTGTTCAGTTCACGTAATGTTGGAAATTTCCAGAAAAGCATTACAAACAAGACTAGCCCGAGAGACCACACTGTCGCTGGTTCTCCGTGGTATTTGCCAGTCATCTGAAACTCAGGAGGGCAAAACTCTTCGGTGCCTGGAGGAAAGAGATTTTGTTCAAATCAACATGCCATTTTTTAATTGAATATCCATTATTACTATGCAAGAATTCATTTGATTGAGAGCTTGACCCACTCATAGTCAAGTATGAAAAGCCCTCAACTCATCACCACAGCTTTCATACATACCACAATAGGCTGTGTAAGCCTCATCTTGGAGGATTTCTCCGCACCCGAAGTCAATCAATTTGACCTCAAGGGTGTCCGGGTTGATCAGGAGGTTCTCCAGCTTAATATCTCGGTGTAACACTTTTCTTTGGCAGCATGTTTGAGCTGCGAATACCGCCTGTTTCATGATAAACCGAATGGCATCTTCTTTAATGGGGCCAACATAGCTTTTTATAAACGCGCTCAGGGGCTGACAGGGTATGGGCCGTTCCAGAACCATGAGGTAGAAGCCCTGTTCCACCTGCCAGTCCAGAAGCTCAAGAATTTCAGGAACCCTTGGGCCTTGATTGACAAGGATTTGAAGAGCAATTTCTATTGGAAGTGGTTGAGCAAAACCATCCTAGAAAGAAAGAAAGTTTGGAATGACATGAGGGTAAGTAATTAATAACATAATTTAATTTATGGGTGAACTAATCCTTTAATGTTAGCATGACGTGTTTGAAATGTAAAATTGTGAGACTGAGAAGAAACAAAAAGCACAGTCTTCTTACAATGCTGATGAACTTCGTGCAGAACATGGGACAGTGTTTCACTGCCACCTGATCAACAAAACAAAAGAATGGATGTTTTAGAATTAAGAACAAAGGAAATGATGAGATAAGACTAATAGGACAAAATGAATGGCTAGATTATTATTGCAATTCAGATTCATACCTGAAGTCCATCATCCAAACGAGTCGCTGCATAGACAGTTCCAAAACCACCTTCACCGAGCTCCTCACCAATTTCATATTTGCGTGAATTAATCACTGTTAAAAGAGAAATCAGATTTGTTGAAAAAAAAATTGACTACACTTACTATTATAGCTGAATGTTAGTTATCAAAAACATTTAAACAATATGTATATTTAAGTATTCGCACCTAACCATTTTGGTGCAGGACTTTAAGTTCAGTCAATGTGTACAAAATATGGACAAAAAGACAGATCAAATCAGGGAAAAAGTGACACTGCTGGATGTTAATTCTCAGCAGCGCCCCCACACATCTCTGTGCATGAATGAACAAGAGTGAGTACAACACCTTAATAAATATTCAATGTTCCCAGAATTTTAAACAATAATTTTAGGTTCTTGCGTTTTCTAAATAAAGGTGAAAAAAAGGATTTTATTTACACTTAAAAATATAACTGTTGTTTTTTTCTGTCAAATAAAATTTGGCAGATTTTTTAGTTTTCCATGCAGCAAAGGTTTTAATAATAGTAGTTGTCAGATTTGTTTTAATGACTGAAAAATTCATATATATGTTCAAATATATGTTTATATTAATTAATGTAGAATTCCCTTTTTCTCACTTTTTATTTACTTGATTATTTTTAGATTATTAGAGCTCTAACTTTTATGATAATATATATTATAACTGATATTAGTAATAAAAAATTACAAACATTTTTAACTTTACGTTTTTTTCTTCCACACTGTAATGGAATTGAACAGAACCATATATAGTTACACCCTATAAACTGAGATAAACTGTGAATGTTCATTGAATTAATGAATGAGTGTCAAAGTTGCAAACTGACCGAAAAAGTTTTTCTTCTTCTCAAAAACACGTTCACACAAGTCAGCTAACGAAGGCACTGCAGCTTGAAGGACATCATCCTCACTAGAGTCGGACGTAGCACAGGCTGTAGGGACGTTGTCAATACTTTGAGCTGCAGCATGGTCTGAGATTTGAAGGGTTGGTGCAGTGCTGGGAGAATGGAGGACTTCACTGTGGTCATCAACATGTACTGGACAGCCACTAGTGTTTGGTTCCTCCGCTGACAGGTGTTCAGTCCTGCCATTAATATCTCGACCTAAAAAAGAAAAAACATGTAATGGATGTCAATGGTTACAGGCTTTCAACATTCTTTAATATATCTTCTTTTCTGTTCAACAGAAAAAAAACATGTACTGGTTTGGAACAAGTCGAGGGTGAATAAATGATGGCAGAATATTATTTGTTTGGTGGACTATCTCTTTAAAATGCATAACCTTGAGTTTTTAATAATACATAAGTAAATGTTGTAGTTTGATTAATGCTGTGCAAGTATTTTTAATTCTTATTTCATAAATACAATAACTAAAATTAACGGATGGAACAGTTTTAAACTATTTATCGTCCTATTAAGCTGGATTCTAATCTCTGCATGTTCAGGGTGAAGTTAGCAAACTGACCAGTTATAGTTTTCTCCATATCCTGCTGCTGGCATGACTGTGGCTCAGTGTCCTGAAGAACACGTGCACACAAGTCCGCTAGCAAAGGCACTGCAGCTTGAAAGACATCATCCTCACTACAGTCGGACATGGCACAGACTGTAGGGACGTCATCAATATTTTGAGCTGCAGCATGGTCTGGAGTTTGAAGGGTCGGTGCGGTGCTGGGAGAAAGGAGGACCTCACTGTGGCCATCAACATGGACTGGACAGCCACTGGTGTTTGGTTCCTCCGATGACAGGTATTCAGTCCTGCCATCAATTTCTCGACCTAAAAAAGAGCAAAAAGTATGTAATAACTAAGGATTTTTTTATTCACATTTGATAAACGAAATATTAACACTGAAAAAGTGACACTGCTCGATGTAAATGCTCAGTAGTGTTCTGAATACTGAAACATTGACAAACACATTTATGTAAATGAATGAAATGAATAAATATTCAGAGTGTTCCTTAATTTTGTACAATCCTTTTTAGCTAACTGTATTTTCTAATTGTTTATCTTGCTCTTATTTTGATTAAGGGGTAAGAAATGTAAGAATTTTCTATTGTTTACAACAAATGCAGTACACATATTTTTTTATTCTTAATTCAAGTTAGCAAAAAAATTAATATCATTAATAATGGAACATTATTGTAAAGTGTTGCCATTTCCCTTATTATTTTAACCAGGCAGGCATTTATTTAAAATGCTTTAAACTGTTAATGTTCACAACTGACAAAACAAGGAAGCCATTCTAAGTTTTGCCAATTTTCTCACAAAACATACTGAAATTTAACTAAACCACTTATTATTACACCCCTATTAAACTGCCGTCTAATGATTGAATTGCTTAATGGTGAGTGAGTTAACAAACTGACCAGTTATAGTTTTCTCCATATCCTGCTGCTGGCATGACTGTGGCTCAGTGTCCTGAAGAACACGTGCACACAAGTCCGCTAGCAAAGGTACTGCAGCTTGAAGGACATCATCCTCACTACAGTCGGACATGGCACAGACTGTAGGGACGTCATCAATATTTTGAGCTGCAGCATGGTCTGGAGTTTGAAGGGTCGGTGCAGTGCTGGGAGAAAGGAGGACATCACTGTGGCCATCAACATGGACTGGACAGCCACTGGTCTTTGGTTCCTCTGATGACAGGTGTTCGGTCCTGCCATCAATTTCTCGACCTAAAAAGAGAAAAAATATGCAATTACAAATTTTTTTTAATTCAAATTTTATAAATGAAATATTATTTAGCCATATCAATGGATACTATAAATTATGAAGTGACTATTTGGGGTTTAGTTTTGTGGTTTCAACATGTATGTGCTTGTTATGCTCTTTGTGTTTTGACCTTACCTCCTACCTTAGTTAAAGCAATGAATTGCAGTTGCATGACAAAGTGAGCGTTTATGCAATGTAAAAAACTGAATGATGATGAGTTTATTTGTTTATTTTGATTTTGTAACACATTATATATTATACTGTAATGCATTACAGATTTTCTCAGTCACTTTGGTATATTTATTAAATCAGAATTGAAATTCTCAAAGCCGCTTGTTTCGTATTGCCTCTATACAGATTGTTACAGATTAAATTAGATACTGCTCATTCGTTTAGTTTATGAGATAAATAAAACTAAAATCTCCTGCATGGGTTGTGATGAAAACTGCCCAGAGATACAAAAAATTGTATAGGCCTACAGGCAAACTTGATCTTTAAATAAGTTTATCCAACAGACGTGCTGGTTCGGAAATATGGAGAATACAGTAACTGAAGAAATATACTAAATCAACTGTAGATACACAATCGACTGTATGTTACAGACTTCATAAAACTGATTGATAAAACTAGGCTAATTAAAGATCATATTAAAATTAATAATAAAGCACTTAAACGACAACGAGTGTAGGGCCCTAAATACAGACTTTGGTGTTCTTATGTGATTTACCATCACTGGTCATCGTGGATGGAGTGTTTTTCTCCACGAGTTCTTCCCCATCTGAGCGGGTTTTGTTGACGGTCCTTTCTCGCAGGACTAAAGCAATTACTCCGAGTAATGTAAACATTTTAAAAGAGTAAATAGTCTAAAAAACGAGAACTTTGAAAAACCGATCTATCAAAGAGATAGTCTTCGTGTATTTGCAGACTACCAGATCTTGAGTAATGACGCAAATTCAGCAACACGTCAACTTTAGAACGTGATGGAACGTCAATTGACATTTTTTAAATTCCAGCAACACCAAGCTAAAACGTGATTGGCCAATTTAAAGCATATTTAAAAAATCAGAACAAAGTAATAGACAATAATTTTAGTTTCTTTTTTCGGGTGTTTGTGTGGGGGTGGGGGTGTATGGAGGACAAAACCTACAAAACAATAAATAAATAAATACGCAAATCTTCCTGTCTTCCTTCATGTCTGTGTGTGTGTGTATATATATATATATATATATATATATATATATATATATATATATATATATATATATATATATATACACAAACACACTTATGATTTTTTTTATTAATAGTTAATTTGTTCCTATTTGTTTCTTATTACTGTTGTATTAAATTACTACAGTATTAAATGTGGGAAATCATTAATTAAAAGGTTATTAGAAAATTAAGCTAATAAACACTATTAAATGACTTGAGTAAAATATTAATATAGTGTTATACATTTGTTACATGTAAAAAGATTTTTTATTACATCTATTGTATTATTGCCTAACTTGCTATTATTTCCTTCATCATAAATTAATCCATTATATAAATTAAACCTGTCCAAATGAGATCATTCAGCAAGGCCAGCAAACGAGTATCTGCCATATTGTCAGATAATAATGACTGATCAGCTATAATGACTGATTAAAAACTGTTCACTCTATTATATTGAATGGCGATCGGAAACAATGCTCCCTATTCTATTCGGCCCCGTCTCAATCGCACTATTTGTGAAAAAAAGCAAAGTAAACACTATTGTTTATTGTGTACAATATTTATTAATCATATATATATCAAAATATATCGATGACGATGTCCAAAAAGACGTTATAACTTTAACATCCGTCGTAACCATATATGGTTTGCCTAGATTGTGTGTTCTAGATTGTGTGGGCCTCAAACGTGTGTGGTTCTGCAGGCCTGCAGCTGATTATTATTGGATCGTCCAGCAAGCAGAGGGAGGAAGAGGTAAAGTCGACATTTATTTATCAATTATAGCCATTTTACAGTTTCACTATTTAAGAGTTGTGTATTTTTGTAAGTGATTTTAGAAAATAATCTGGTTAAAATGCACAAAACTCCTTGAAGCAGTCTGAGGTAAGTTAACCTCAAATTAAAAATCTTGCAAAGATGATTCTGTATACAGTTTAACGACAAACAACACAAACAGTGGTTAGATCACTCGCAGGTTTCGTTAAAGTTATAACATGTAAGTTACTCACGCGACACAGATTGTGATCATATTAAAGTTATACGTTACGTAGGCTATTGCGTCATATTAAAGATGCTAGTCTGCCATACATTCACTGTGTGCATGGGGTAAACATGCCTGCAAGCTATTTCTTCATGCTAAATGTTATTATTAGCTCATTTCTGTTTTCACCTTCATGGTTTCATTCAACAAATCACAATATTTAACATTAGTTAAGACAATTTGTAAATTAACAAATAGTTTTAACTTTCTCTTTTGTGATTTGGTGTCATTTAGCCAGAGGCGTGAGTGTCTGACTAAGGAAATCACTCATACTTTTTTGTTTGGAGTACTCATTTGCTTTCTAACTTGTCTAGAGCTCAAATATTGCTATACATAATGGTGCTGTTATTAGTATTTATGTAACATTTTTAATACCCTTTAGTTACAACCACATATCATCCAAACCATCTCCAAGTGCGTGGCAAGGATACAGAATCAAGAGATTGAACATCACAAAGAGCGTGTTTCATGGCAAGTAAAATAAAAATTATTTTAGTAACTTGGGCAAAGTTAACTGTATTTAAACATTTTTAAAATCCTTTTTTTTCAGTTTCAGGCCTCGGTGTTGTGCTGGATGTGAAGAAATGTTGAGACTTCCTTTGAGTTTGTTGAATGATTTGTGGAGCAGTATCCAACCATATGGTCAGCCCTTCCTTTGACCCACACAACAAAAGTTGAGAGGAGAAGAGACAGGTAATCTAGAGCTAAACTTGATTACTGATAGCTGAGTGATTACCTTAGGACAGTGTTTTTCAGTCCTGGTTCTGAGATCTGCACACAGAATTTAAGCCTGTACTCACACTAGGTACAGTTGCCTCGAACCGGGCCAAAGCACGCTTGTCCCCCCTCCCGTCTCCCCCGACGGCCCGTGCTCACACCATATCGGGCCTTGGCACGCTTACGTCATCGCTGCTGCTCTGTTCAGTGAGAAGCGCTGGAATGAGGAGGTCTGCTGAAGGCGCGCAGCTGTCATGCTGCGAGGAGTTCTCGTCTTTAATAAACTACAGCAGTTTGCGATCACTGAACAGTAAGAATGATTAAAGAGCCCATATTATACATGAAATAGGGTCATATCTTGGTTGTAAGGGTCTCCAACAACAGTCTAATATGCATGCAAGGTCAAAAAACACTTTCATGGTCTTATAATTTGCATTTATTTTTACCTAATTATTCCAGTGACTCCCGTATGAATCATCCAGTGATTCATTTGTTCCCAAACCCCTCCTTAGCACGAAGCTAATCTGCGCTGATTGGACCGATGACAGTCTGTCGCGATTGGTCGACTGCCTTCAGTCAGAGAGTGAAATGCCCAATAGCTAATCAGCAATATAAAAAGTAATCACAGATCATACACGCTCGATAGTGTAGGCGTGGATTTTAGCTGCCACACACACACAAAAACACACACACACCTCCGGACGACAACGCTCCCGCTTCCGCCCGCACCCGCAAGGTTTTAGCCTGAACCCGACCGCTCCCGCTTATATTAAGAATTTGTTGTCCCGGTGCCCGACCCGCCCCGTTTTCTGCCCGCCGCGCCCGAACCCGCTAAAGAGCGGGGGAGAACAAAACCAAAAATCATCCAGCTATACAGTCCAGACAGCCAAGCTGTCTGTATAAACACACACAGCAATCTAGAGCTAAACTTGATTACTGATAGCTGAGTGATTACCTTAGGACAGTGTTTTTCAGTCCTGGTTCTGAGATCTGCACACAGAATTTAAGCCCGTACTCACACTAGGTACAGTTGCCTCGAACCGGGCCAAAGCACGCTTGTCCCCCCTCCCGTCTCCCCCGACGGCCCGCGCTCACACCATATCGGGCCTTGGCACGCTTACGTCATCGCTGCTGCTCTGTTCAGTGAGAAGCGCTCTCTATGGCAAGCCTTTTTAGCATTTAAATCTTTGTTCTGACTCCATAAATATATTTAGAGATATCTCTAATTATATTTTGACTAGTCATAATTATAATTCCACTACTCAGAATGACAATTAGAGATATCTGCAATTACAATTGTACTAGTACGAAATCAGATTGTAGATATCTGCAAATATATTGTGACTAGTCATATTCCTCCATTGACTTCCATTGAAAAATATTTGCAGATATCTCCAAATGAATTTTGACTAGTAACAATTGTAATTAGAGATGTCTCTAGTTGAGTTTTTACTAGTCATAATACATTTGGAGATATCTTTAATTCGTCATGTTTAGAGATATTTACAAATATATTTGAAGATATCTCTAATTGATTGACTAATAGTCGAATTACAGTTGTAGATATCTTGAATTGGATTTTTGACTAGTCAAAATTCATTTAGAGATATCTGTAATTACAATTGTGACTTGTCAAAACTCATTTAGAGATATCTGCAAATATTTTTCAATGGAAGTCAATGGAGGAATATGACTAGTCAGTCATAATATATTTGCAGATATCTCCAATCTGACGAGTTGAATTATAATTATGACTAGTCAAAATATAATTAGAGATATCTCTAAATATATTTATGGATAGTCAGAACAAGGTTTAAATGCTAAAACGGCTTGCCATACGCTCTCACCCAGTAGTGGAGATTTCTCTAGATATATCCTTTCAGTCGTTTGTTATGCATTGACATGCAGTCAAATATTTCGCCAAACAGTCCTTAGGGATGCGGTGACACGCAGTCAGATATTTCACCGGACAGATCCGCCACTTTTGTCGCTCATAAACAATCATAAAGCTCTCGTGCTGCAGGAATGAGGAGGTCTGCTGAAGGCGCGCAGCTGTCATGCTGCGAGGAGTTCTCGTCTTTAATAAACTACAGCAGTTTGCGATCACTGAACAGTAAGAATGATTAAAGAGCCCATATTATACATGAAATAGGGTCATATCTTGGTTGTAAGGGTCTCCAACAACAGTCTAATATGCATGCAAGGTCAAAAAACACTTTCATGGTCTTATAATTTGCATTTATTTTTACCTAATTATTCCAGTGACTCCCGTATGAATCATCCAGTGATTCATTTGTTCCCAAACCCCTCCTTAGCACGAAGCTAATCTGCGCTGATTGGACCGATGACAGTCTGTCGCGATTGGTCGACTGCCTTCAGTCAGAGAGTGAAATGCCCAATAGCTAATCAGCAATATAAAAAGTAATCACAGTTCATACACGCTCAATAGTGTAGGCGTGGATTTTAGCTGCCACACACACACAAAAACACACACACACCTCCGGACGACAACGCTTCCGCTTCCGCCCGCACCCGCAAGGTTTTAGCCTGAACCCGACCGCTCCCGCTTATATTAAGAATTTGTTGTCCCGGTGCCCGACCCGCCCCGTTTTCTGCCCGCCGCGCCCGATCCCACTAAAGAGCGGGAGAGAACAAAACCAAAAATCACCCAGCTATACAGTCCAGACAGCCAAGCTGTCTGTATAAACACACACAGCACCAAGCACACACACACAGACAAAGCTCTCTCTCTCTCTCATACGCACTAACACACACACACAAGCACCAAGCAGACACACAGGCAAAGCTCTCTCTCTTTCTCATTCGCATAGCAATATCCGTGATATTGCTAGACAGCCCGCTCCCGTCCCAAATTAAACCCGTTACCGACCACTCCCGCGATTTATTCGGAAATTTATTCCCGCACCGCGGGAATGCAGACCTCTACCACGGAGCTCCGTAAACAAAGCAGCACGCGTCGCGTTTTTAACGTGACTTTGCACGCGATAAGAGAATATAGCCAGTTAACCTGATACAGTACCGTTGGTTACAAGTAACAAATCACAACTAAATACATTTGCAAGCTAGAGTCAACGAGGCAACAACTTTAATCGCACGTACTTACACTTGAGAAATGGAGGAAGAAACCCATCCTGACGTCCATCAGTAAGTTAACTTACTCTTTACTGATCCTTCCTTCAACAAACGCAGATGAAGTATTCTTTGTAGCATGTAGTTTCCAGAAGTTTCCAGTGGTTTCCAACTGCTTGGTTATAATGCTGATGTTTCATCTTTGGGTAGAGACTCAATATTATCCATCTGCAGTGTGACTTCAATCGACCGGCATGTTTGTGTGCGTGTGTTTGTGTGTGTGGGTTTCTGCGTCACAGGGCGGGGCCTCAGGTTTGAAATCTCCCGGGTTTGCGCATGCACGTGAATAACTTGGTTTCGTTCGTACGTCATGGCGAAACACCTAATGACTCGTTATCAAGGCGACTCGTTTGAAGCACTATGAGTCGACTCTTTTATAGATGAATCAACAGTTTTAAACACTGTATTCTTACAGATTTACGCCTTAGCTGGATATTTCACTTCACTTAGAGCTGTGTTACACACTACATGGAGGGGAATTTTCAAAAACCCATAATATGGGCTCTTTAATAAATCCACATGAAACAACCCCTTAAAAGTCACGTCTCGCTTCCAGTTTCGGGCTTTGGCACGTTTTGCACGTACACACAAGCGTGCCGCGCTAAAGCCCAAGTGAACCGCGCTCAGGCACACCTCTTCCAACCGGGCCAGGGCCGGCCAAGTGAACCGTGCTTGAGCCCGATTCAGCGCACTCACACTTCTCAAACGATCCGGGAAACGGGCCTGGGCCTGGGCATGGTACGGATGGCATAGTGTGAGTAGGCCCTTAAATTCAGTCCACCAGCCCCAGGGTTTCCGGTTAATTTTCATCCCATACAAAATTTGCCATATTTAGGATCTGATTTCTTAAAAAAACTGTAATCTTTACTGCCTGGCTATGATATGATATAAAGTGGGAATCAGACCAAACAAGATACACTGAAATAAATTATTTTTTTCTGTTTCATGTTTTTGAAATATGGAAATTAGTTTTACCCCAGTGTTTTCAATAGAATTTCTGTGCTAGCCTGCCGCTTTTGACAGCACCTGCATTTAAACCGTCTTTTGTCTCTTTTACGCTTTAACAACCAAATGGATGCTTAATTCTATGTAAATGAAAATATTTGAATTACATTACAACATAGATGCAGTAAAAGGAACCTTATTAAATTGAAAATAGTCACATTAATCTTTCACCAGAAGTTCATCATTGGCTGAAAAACACTAGCTGTGCATATAGCCCATTGTATAGTATATGCTACTGCATTTTTTGTTATTTATTTACTTGCTAGAGATAAATCTTTGAGATTTATTTAGAAGAAAACTGAACTTGTGCTTGTTTGTTGGATAACGACTGTTGCAGTGAAAACAAATTTGCAAACATTTTTCATCTTATGTTAGGGATACACTGATATAGAATTTTTGGCCGATACGATAACTGTAGATTTGAAGGCAGGTAATTGACTAGCCGATAAATAAAATTAATTAAAAGTTTTCAGCATGATTGCTAAAACAAAAGCCAAACACATACAGTGAACAACTGATTTTAATTTTAAAACTTCATAAAAGTTTGAACTGATCTTAGAATACTCAAAAAATACTTTTTTTCTTTTTTTTTTTACAAACCTGTATTCGCAATTTCACATAAATCTGCATGCCAAAAAATAAATTATTTCATTTTCTCAGCATAGCAAATAAACATGCAAAAAGCTAAATAAATATATTTTAAATAAAATGAAAATTCAAATAAAAACACTAAGCCAAAAAGAAAATGAATGAAAGAACTAAGAACTGAAATCAGGTCAAATGTTCTCATTCGGTTGGGGAACTTCAGTGCTATAAGTGGATTTGATTTGAAAATCCACGAAATTTGAGGATTCGGTTCAGAAGCCGCTTGTCTGAAAGAGTATTGAACGGGCCAATGAATGCAATGAATTGGCAGCGTAAGCTTGTACAGGTGGGCTTCATTGCCAATTATCCCAGCATATAAGCACACCTGGAGCGAGCAAACGCCATCCTTTTCGCTTCAGAGACTTTCTGATCGAGTCGATGAGGGTTCCTCCTGCTGTGACCAGTGATTCCAGGCTGCTTCCGCCTTGCATGCGATAGCCACCTACCAGCGCTACCAAGCGCAGGCGCTGGCCGAGCTGCACGAGGGTGGGTCCAACCCAGGCTTACGAGCTTCGCACCGCCGCCGACTTAGCTCTTCGGACTACTGAGTCCGCTGCGTGTGCGTTGGGGAGGACAATGTCCACATTAGTGATCCAGGAGCGCCACTCCTGGCTGATATGCGCGAAGTCGACAAAGTCCGCTTTCCTGACTTTCCCCATATCCCAAGCCATGTTCGGCGACACCGTCTGTGAAATCACCTATGAATTCAAGGTGAGAGAGCAGTTGATGGGTGATGTCTTATCGGCGGTCCATAGCCCGCTCCGCCCGCCGTGCCATTCATACCTGCTCCTCGCCGAAGGCGCCCGCCTTCGAGAGCTGCTCCGCCCCCGCACACGCCTCTGGCGAAGTGAGCGCGTCGGGCACCTCGGAAGCAGGCAGCACCCCTGCCCAGAACGCCGCTAAGTCCGGCAACAGACCGAGAAGCGTCCCTGGGACAGGCCATCTGGAGAAGAGGGAACTTGCTCTTTCCCCGCTGGAGGGCGGGGCCCCATTTCCAACGGCACTTTTTACTGCCATGAAAACATCATGAAAGAGCACTTTTCCACTTCCCTGGATGTGACAGCCCGAAATCTGCCAGTCTGGGACGCTATGCTTTCTAGCTTGCAGATTCAGTGCGTTTCGCCAGTGGCTCACGAGCGCTGGGAGGACGATCTCCTTTCTCCCACCCCTCAAGCCTTCCCTCTGGAGCTCGGGTGCGGAGTGAGAGCAAATATCTCACCTCCAGCTTTTCCGTGGGACCCGCACGCTTCCCGGATCAGCACACCCACTCCGCGCTGCCCCACTGCTGGTACGTCAGCAATTGTAGCGATGAGTCCATTAGCGAGAGCTCTGCCTGCCTGGTTAGCGCGGGCCAGCTCTTCGCGGTGGCTCATACGGACAATCAGACTCGGCTATGCGATTCGGCCCCCCAAGTCATGGGTGTGTATTCGCCAGGGTCAGCCCCCTGTCCCCTGTCTTGCGAGAGGAGATTGCTGTCCTCCTGGCAAAGGATGCAATCGAGCCGCTCCCTCCAGCCGAGATGGAGATGAAGGTTTTACAGCCCACACTTCATCGTGCCCAAAAAGAGCGGTGGGTCACGGCCAATCCTAGATCTGCGCGTTTTGAACCGCTGTCTGCACAAGCTGCCGTTCAGAATGCTCACGCAGAAGTGCATCCTCCGGTGCGTTCGTCCTCTGGGTTGGTCTGCAGCATTAGACCTGATGGACGCTTATTTCCATGTCTACACTCTTCCTCGCCACCGTCAGTTTCTGCGGTTTGCGTTTGAAGGTCGAGCTTGGCAATACAAATGCCTTCCCCTCGGGCTCTCTCTGTCTCCGCGGGTCCTCACCAAGCCCGCGAAGGGTGCCTTAGCACCCCTTCGGCTCGCGGGCATCTGCATACTCAATTTTCTTGACGCCTGGCTTATTTTTGCCCTCTCTCGGAGCAATTGATTATGCACAGAGACAAAGTGCTCCGGCACTTCCACCTGTTGGGGTTTCAGGTCAACCGAGAAAAAAGCAAACTCACCCCCATGCAGAGGATCTCTTCTCTCGGGCTGGAGCTGGACTCGGTCACCATGGCAGCGCGCCTCTGCAGAGAGCGCGCTCAGCTGATGCTGTACTGTCTGAGAGAGCTCGACAGTAAAATAGTGGTCCCACTGAAACTATTTCAGAGGCTCCTGGGGCATATGGCATCCGCATCCGCTTCATGCCGCTCGGATTACTCTATATGAGACCACTTCAGCACTGGCTTCACGATCGAGTCCCCAGACGCGCATGGCACGCGCGCACACACCGAGTCTCTGTTACTGCGCTGTGTCGCCGCGCCCTCAGCCCTTGGAGAGACCCCTCGTTCCTACAGGCCTGGGTGTCTCTAGAACAAGCGTCCAGTCTTGTTGTCGTTTCAGCAGACGCTTCCAACACAGGCTGGGGGGCTGTGCGTTGCGGGCATGCGACTGCGGACCTGTGGAAAGGTACCCAGTTGCATTGGCATATCGCCTGGAGCTGTTGGCAGTGTTCCTCGCTCTCCACCGTTTTTTTCCGGTGCTGGAGCGGCAACACGTGCTGGTCAGGACGGACAGTACGGCGGCGGCGGCGTATATCAGCCGTATGGGGGGTATGCGCTCTCGCCGCATGTCTCAGCTCGCCCGCCGTCTGCTCCTCTGGAGTCATCCGCGGCTGAAATCACTGCACGCCATTCATATTCAGGCAAGCTCAACCGTGCAGCCGATGCGCTCTCACGGCAGCCTTACGTCCTGGAGAATGGAGACTCCACCCCGAGTCTGTTCAGCTGATATGGGCGTGATTCAGGGAAGCCCAGATCGATCTGTTGCTTCCCCCGAGATCGCTCATTGCCAGTTGTTCTTTCCCTGACCGAGTGCTCTCGGCACGGATGCACTGGCTTACAGCTGGCCTCGGGGCATGGGCAAATACGCGTTTCCCCCAGTGAGCCTGCTCGCGCAGTTACTGTGCAAGGTCAGGGAGGACGAGGAACAGGTTGCTGGTTGCGCCCCTCTGGCTCAACCGAACCTGGATGTCAGAGCTCTCCCTCGCGATAGCCCTCCCCTGGCAGTTCCCTTCGAGAGAGCACCTACTCTCTCAGGGACAGGGCACCATCTGGCACCCTCGCCGATCTTTGGAGGTCCTTAGACGCGAGAAAGACTTAGGTAACCTCCGATTGCGGTGGCTAATACCGTCACTCGGGCTAAAGCAGAGCGCGCCTATGCCCTGAAGTGGAGTCTATTCACTGAATAGTGCGTCTCTCACAGAGAAGACCCCCGTAATTTGCCACATCAGCGTTGTGCTTTCTTTATGCCGAGAGAAGCTGGAGAGCAGGCTGTCGCCCTCCACACTCAAGGTTACGTGGCTGCCATCTCCGCTCTCATGATGCGGTGGCTGGCAGCACCGTGGAAACGCATAACCTCATCATCTGGTTCCTCAGGGGCGCTAAGCGAATTAATCCACCCCGCCCCCTCTCATGCCCTCTTAGGATCTCGCCCTCGCTACACAAGCCGCGTCAGATCCCTTCGATCCTCGACTTAGTATCTTTCTGTCCCTGAAGACAGCTCTGCTGGTCGCGTTGATATCGATTAGAGGGTCGGGGACCCGGAGGCATTTTTCGATCAGTGACTCGTGCCTGTAATTGGGCTGGCTTTCTCTCACGTCCTGAGACCCCGCCCGCGATATGTGCCCAAGGTTCCTACCACTCCGTTTTAATACTAGGTAGTGAGCCTGCAAGCGCTGCCCTCGGAGGAGGCAGACCCAGCCCTTTCTTTATTGTTCAGTTCGCGTCTTGCGTATTATCCGGACCGCACTCAGAGTTTAGATCATCTGAGCAGCTCTTCGTCTGTTATGGCGGTCGGCAGCAGGGAAGTGCCGTACCCTGATAAGTTTTCCCACTGGATTGTGGATGCCATTCTCTCGCTTATCAGAGCCGAGGTGAGCCACGTCCCCCGAGAGTGCGTGCGCACTCCACTCGGAGCTTCGCATCCTTTCGAGCGCACACGCGGCGCCTCTCTAAGAGACATCTGTAGAGCTGCGGGCTGGGTGACACCCAACACATTTGCAAGGTTTAACAATCTGCGAGTGGAGCCGGTTTCCTCAAGGGTATTAGGTAACCCTTGGTGATTGAGGAAACAATTCAGTGGGGTGTTGAAACACGCTTGCTGCGCCATTCTCCCTAACAAGGAGGTACGTGCGCCTTTTTATCTGTCAGTAAAGTTCCCCGTCAGGTGAGCCCTGCAGATTCCTCCGTGGCCCCCAGCACTGACTCAGCGGAGGAGTCACCTGCTGGCCCACTACGTTGTTGGTCTGCCCACTGGTCAGCCCGCGTTTTGGGTATAGGTGCCTGCTATGCGTGATCCCCACTAGGCGATTCCATATGCTTATTCCGCCATGGCTAAGTCCCCCCCTGGGTGGACCCGTGTCTTCCCTCTCTGCTAACCACTCTTTTGCTATGCGTACTCCCCCTTTTTAGGGCTAGTCCATATGTAAATTCTGCCATCTATCCCCCCTTGGGTAACGGATGGCCTCCGCAGCGTCCTCCCTATCGGGATTGCACGCTTCCCAACGTACTGTCGTATTTCCTAGAATTATCTAGATGCTCACGACTTCCCAAAAAATATATCTAAATCCGTAAGACTTCTGTTGAAGTAGGATAAATTAGGGCCAGGGACACGTTGGAGGACCGCGCCTCCCATGATGTGGGTGCGTGACGCTTGCTTGACTATCCCCTCATCTGGGGCGTTGGTAAGGTGCAGTCATTATGGCGCTTTCCATAGTTCTCCCATTTCGTGGATTTTCACAAAGATCAAATCCACTTAATAGCACTGAAGTTCCCTAACCGAAGGGGAACGTTCGAGGTTACAGAAGTAACCCTCGGGGAACGGAAGTGCTATACTCCGTCGCCATAATGACTGTCCCTTAGCTGTTTGAAAGTCTCTTCAGCTTAAAAGGATGGCGTTTGCTCGCTCCAGGTGTGCTTATATGCTGGGATAATTGGCAATGAAGCACACCTGTGCAAGCTTACGCTGCCAATACATTGCATTCATTGGCCCGTTCAATACTCTTTCAGACAAGCGGCTTCTGAACCGAATCCTCTCATTTCGTAGATTTTCACAAAGATCAAATCCACTTAATAGCACTTCCGTTCCCCTCCTCGGGGAACGAAGGGTTACTTCTGTAACCTCGAACGTTCACCGTGGTACTCGCCAGTCATCTGAAACTCAGGCGGGACATAGTGATCTGTGCCTGAATGAGAAAGATTTTAACCATTAGTCATTTTTTAATCAAATAATTGTTCGATTTACAACAGATAAAGCAGATGTTTGTCAGTTTTTGGGAATAGTTCACCCGAAAACTAAAACTGTCATCATTTACTCACTCTTGACTAGTTCCAAACCTCCCGAGTTTCTTCTGTGAGCACAATAGAAGATATTTTAAAGAAAGTAGAAAACCTGTAACCACTGACTTCCATAGTACTGTATTTGTTTTTCCGACTAACTGGCTACAGGTTTCCAGCTTTCCTCAAAATATCTTCTATTGTGTTCAAAAGCAGAAAAAACTCATAAAAGATTAAAATCACTCGAAGACGAGTAAATAGTGCCTAAATATTTAGTATTAATCGATTAGTGGATTTCCTTCTATGATGCTACGTAAGAGCTTGACCCACTCAAGGTCCTCACTACAGTTTGAGACACACTTCACAGTTTTAAGGGATCATACATACCAGCAAGACATCTGTAAGGTGCATCGGTGAGGATTTCCCCGCATCCAAAGTCGATCAATTTGATTTCGTGGGTGTCTGGGTTGATCAGGAGGTTCTCCATCTTAATATCGCGGTGAAACACTTTGCGTCGGCAGCACGTTTGCGCTGCCACTGTTGCCTGCCGCATGATAACCCGTGCCACATTCTCGTCAATGATCGACTCTGAAGTATCTGAAGTATCTGAAGTGAAACAGTCACTGAGAGTAGAAAAGCCCAGCCTACTTACAATGTTGATGAACTTGACGTTCTCGGTGTGGGCAAATTTAATTGCCACCTGTTGAGCAAAACAAAGAAGGATGTGTTATGGAATTATACACAATCATTGCATTCAGAGTTTAAATTTTTCCAACACTATCTCACAGCAACTTTTTGATTTAGTGGTTAATTCGTATGAATTTGTACAATCTCATTGGTGTAATTTGCTCATCCGGGTTGACCATGCATTCTTTTAAAAACCTTACTATTACATACAAATTAATTTGAATTAGGAATTTGTACCTATTACCACTAACTGGCAAAATAGTTCAGTTTTCTCATGAGATCAGGGGGGTATTCCAGAAAGCTGGGTTAACTTACCATCTGCTAAACCCTAAACTCTCGGTTGATTTACCCAAAACCTGCTTACCGCGAGTATGTTGGTTCCAAAACAGGTGACAAGAGTTAGTTAAATCAACCTCCTGAAGATAACCGCGGGTTAATGCGCGTGCACGGCACACACCTGAAGGCATTTTCAGTAGATCGCCGAATTCACGAGAAAGTCACGGTGAGAAAAAAAGGGCAACGCACTTTACAGAGGCGAAGCTGGAGGTTTTAAACACAGAGATTACACATCTGCTTCAACGAAGGAAAGAAATATAGAATAAGAAATAGATAAGAAAATAAAAATTAAATAATAAGAAAATTTATTAGTTCATTAAATTACACATGCCACCCTCCATTTTATTGTAATGATAAATTAAACTACTCTTTAACATCCTTTTTGAGTATGTTGACTTAAACCACACACTCTGTCACTGTTGTAAGTGATTGTTGTCAGATAGCTTTAGGTTCTTTATATTTTGCATGCAGACGAAGTTCCTTCTGCCTCAACTAACAAGCAGTGTAAGAATTTTCTGCACTTTTCCATATTTGAATATTACTCTTGGATCACAAAATCTTTTATCTACATATTTAAATTCTAAAGTAGCTGTATAAGGTCCATCTTCAAAGATAAAGTCACATGAGCATCAACTTAAGGTGAGAAATGTATATGAAAAATATGTTACACGTTGAAAGGTGCGTGTATAAAGCAGTGTAAAAAATCATTCATTTTATTTCAGGAAATGAAGAAATGAACAGACCAAAATATTTGATTAAACATAGTTTTTTGACTAATTATATTTTTTTAGCACTCTTCCATCTGTTTTGTCTGCTTGGGTCACTGAGATTTCCTCTGGGTCAGGCTGCAGGTAGGGTGTCATCGTATAAGGCAGAAAAGGGTATCTTTTGTCCTCCAGCAAGTAACAATGTAGTGCCCAGTAATGATTCTATTTTATAATACAAATATATTAAAAATAAACATTGTGTTAAGCAACATTTGCTTTATAGTTTTTTTTTTTTACTATATTTGTGTTATACACTTGAATCATTACTTCTTGAAAATCAGCCATTTAGCCTCAACATAGTGATGAGGTGGGGTCATCACATATGAGCTGGTAAGTGGAAGCAGCAATAAGTTTAATAGTTGAAACACCAAAAGATTAAGGATAGAAAATTAAGTTGTACCTGCACACTTATACTTTGGACAAATTTTATATTATCAGTGTCCTTTAGTGACTGATGGAGCTTTAAAATCAGCTGCAATTAATGCACACAATAGCATTTAGAAACCCTGAAAAAAATATTATATTAAAAAATGTAGGTTTGTGTGCGTGAATGTATATATAAGAACGACGTCCTGCATCTTAAATTAAATATATATTTTCCTACAAAAGACAAAGCTGCCACTTATAATATTATACAGAAAAATGTGAGGGTGCAGAAGGAGAGAAAAAACACAAGATCTGTAAGTGAGATTCGAACTCGCTCCGTTGTTCTTTATCGACGCACTGTCCACTACGCTATTCCCGTGCTCTGAATCATCTGTGTAATGATACGCAGTAATGTATGACCAAGGAACTGTACAAAAGTGTAAAAAACAGTTCAGTGCCAGGCATACTGTACAGGTGGTCCTACTGCCACATTGTACAGTTGCCTAAAATGCCCTGACGCGAATACAAAGAGCTGCACTGAATGTTTTTTATTGTAAGCGCAGACCCGCGGCTTGTCACATTTGATTTCAAAAAGGTTTGTTAAATACATTAACATTATGAATTTGGTTATGAAAAAAACTATGCACTTATAACCCTCTCACAACGAAAAAACTTTTATCTGTGTGTCCACATCCATAAATATTCTCATCAAAAGAGCACGCAATGCTCAGTAAACTCTCTGAAACCGACAAACTCTGAAACATAGCAACTTACTCTCTGAACATAACCTGCTCCGGAGCAGGTTATCTTCAGAGAGTAAGTTGCTATGGCTACTTAACATACCCAGAAGTTACCTCCGATTTTGGAACCAAAGTTGAGGTTATCCACCTACTTACTCTCAAACTTACCCGGGTATGTCACATAACCGGCTTTCTGGAACAGCCCCCAGGCTGATATTTCAGTTGTTAACACTGAACAGGCATATCGAGCTCCAAGAATATAAATGCAAAGAAGCAGTTTAATTAAGCACAAAAATGATAATCACATATATATTCATTATTTTTATCTGATACTCTGATTTAAAGCAGTAATCTAAATATTATTTCATGAAAATGTATACCTGAAGGCCATCTTCCAGTCGGCTTGCTGCTTGAACAAGCCCAAAGCCTCCTCTACCCAGCAGAACACCAAGTTCATAAGTGGATGAATTGATGACTTTCAAAAGATAAGTCAAAGTCAAAGTCAGCTTTATTGTCAATTCAGCCACATGTACAAGACATATAGACAATCGAAATTGCGTTACTCTCAGACCCAAGGTGCTTAACATTAATATAAAATATATATAAAAATAGTAGAGTTTAAGAAAAAGAAAATTTACAGTATATACATTGCACATAAATGTGGTCTAAAAATATACATAGGTAATAAAATTGTAAACAATACAGTGACATTAAGGGCATATTGCAAATGAGTGCAAAGTAAACCAGAGTTGTGCAGATAAAGAACAGTATAGTGCAAAAAGAACTTGTAAACATGATAATTGTGATAAAGTGACAGTGTCATATTGGGAGGTAGTATGTTGTGTCTGCAAAAAGTGAGATGAGTATGAGTGTGTGTGTGTGTGTGTGTGTGTGTGTGTGTGTGTGTGTGTGTGTGTGTGTGTGTTTGTGTGTGAGTGTGAGTGTGTGTGTATGTGTGTCAGAGTCCAGAGGTGCGAGGGGAGGAGGTGCGTGGGAAGGGAGCGGGGAGCAGAGCTGGGAGAGAGTTCAGCTTCCTGACAGCCTGATGTATGAAGCTGTCTTTCAGGCCCCGTTTACACTAATGCGTTTTAGTTTGAAAACGCATAAGTTTTGCTATGGTTACGCCATCCGTCCTCCGGAGTTCTCGAGCGCCGAAAACGGAGCGTTTCGAAAACGCTGTAGAAGCCGTTTACATTCTGAAACGCTGCTGCTCCGTCTCAGTGTGGATGATGGAAAACGGAGACATCTGAAAACGGAGGCGGGGCTGCAGACATTCGCCTCTCTGATTGGGGCTTTTCCTCATTATTAAGTAGCCTAACACACACAGTTCAGTCCTGCATCTTGCATCTGTAAGTTCAGACTTCGCAAGTTTGATCAAGGCTGCAGTCTCTTCTTTTCAGTTTGATATGGAAAAGAGACTATACCGAGGACACGGGTAAATCTTTAAAGGGAACAGTGTACTTTATAACTTCATTCACATCACCCTGGCTACGTTGTTTCACTTTCTCAACAATAAAATGTAAACATGATATAAGGAACTGCCTATTTCCATTTTAATATTAACAATTAAACAGACAGCAGAAATGTTGAGGCGTCGTGCTGCATATATGAGCGTCATCTTCACTGTGTGGATATTTATAACTAAACGGAGCCGATAACAACTGTCTCCTTTCAAATTCAGTGAAAATACACGCCCTCTCTTTTGCTGAATATCAGTTTTAATAATCGATAATGGCCATTATAACAGTATAACATACAATAAGTTTATACATTATAGGAAATAAAGGCAAGCGATCAGTCAATATACAGAATGTACGTGCTTACATTAATCATTAACTTATCTTTGCGCTCAGCCAAAACACGTTACCTGAGAACAATAATATATTCCAATGCCCAAAGTCAGGGAACATGTCGTTAGATAAAGACAACAAGATGAATGAAATATCCCGTTTAATAAATATAGTGAGATTAGATCCAGCGGGAGATGCTTGATGAGAAGTCCGACTAGTAGAGCTCTCATCTGGGTAGATGGGCTGCAGCGCTTGCCAAAGAGTGTGTGTGGTCACGTGATGTGCGTTTTCAGCGTTTTGGTGTGGACGGAGAGCAGTTCAGAAACGCTGAGTAAAACGCGAGTGTGGACGCGGATCGTTTTCATTCTAAAACGCCGTTTTAAAACTAAAACGCACTAGTGTAAATGGGGCCTCAGTCTGTTGGTCCTGGCCTGGAGACTGCGCAGTCTCCTTCCTGATGGCAGCAGACTGAAGAAGCTGTGCATTGGGTGGGTGGCATCTGCTGTTATGCAGAGGGCTTTACGGGAGTTTTTAGTCCAGGAGAGATCCTCCTGGATAAATCAAAGATGCTAATATAAAATGTCAATCAGTAGAGAGTTTATTTAATCGAAGGCTATTGTCTGATTCACACATAACAGGACTATTTAAATGAAATGTAGTAGTTTGTTTCGCTGATCTTCTCTTCTTTGATCTGAAACAGAAACAGAAATCGTGTTATTGTCATCACACAAGCTGCATAAAAAACAAATATAGGCAACATGCCTAAAGTAAAGAAACTGGACATTAAAGAACAGGTCAAATAATTTCAGCAAAGATATATACACTAGATATCGCATACAGACCCTGAGCGTGCATCAATACAGCCGCCACATTTGTACAGTGCTCTCAAGGACAAAAGTCAACCGCACTAGTCAAGATTAAAGCCAATGTGAAGATGCTGGGCATTAGCGCTGTGTACGGGTGTAGTAACGAGCAAACAAGGAAAACAAAGCACAAAGGCAGAACAATTCATAGGTAAGATTAAATTTTTTACGCTTTTGTATTTTACGAACTTTTGTGCTAAACCAGTAGCATTATTGATTATAATACAGTCTCTTACTGCACTGACCATAACGCAAAGTAGCACTAACTCACACTAAATTCTATGCTTATGCTAGTTTTGTTGAATAAAATAAGCAAACAATGCAAAATAAATATGACCACAAGATGCTGCGGTGCTAAAAACTTGTATTATTTTCGGCTAAGTGAACGAGTCGTTCATAACGGGGGATTCATTCACAAAAGAATAGCTCCCTCCATTAGAATAAGAAGTGAAAGCAGGCAAGGGGGTGTGTTTCAGGACACGGATTAGATCAAATTTAACAGGGAGGGAGGATAATACATTTCCATGCACACAAACATGTTCTTTTTCAGGAATGTCCGTGCGGTCACTTACCCATTGATGTACAAAAGTGATGTAAAATTTCCGGAATTTGAAAAAATTTGCAAAGGCCTACTAACCACTGGGAAAACTCCCGATCATAGATATATGTGTATATGTCTATATACCTCCACTGCAACTTGGTCCCATATTAATTTCAAAGGAGCGCTGCCCTGTACTAAAATAGCGGCTCTATTGATGCATTCCTTCCAATAGACATCGATAGCATAGGCGACATCTAATGTAAATATCTATGTCATTTCAGAAGCTTTTATCATACAGCAACTTATTCTCAGTGCAGTGTATTAGTACTGACTGTACAGCTTTCCATAAACCTGTAAATCTAATGCCTATTACCTACTAGCTAATCAAATCAAATCAAAAATAAGTCATTAACATGTATTTACCTTAAGCCAGGCATGGAGGTTGAGGCGTTCCAGTTCAATCCGCTCTCTGGGGTCTGTCTTGAGACAGCAGCGCATAAAATCGCAGCATTCTGTACAGAAAGAAAAGAGAGACATATGATTATTACATTGAAATTTGTTGACACTCAAACGATCTAGATCTGGGATGTGCAACTTTGCTCTTGGAGGGCCGCTATCCTGCAGAGTTTAGCTCCAACACTCGTCAAACACACGTTTCTATAGCTTTCCAGTGATCTTAAAAGCATTGATTAGATGATTCAGGTTTGTTTGATTAGTAATGGAGCAAAAGTCTTGCCATCCAGGATGAAAGTTGCCCTTCCCTGATCAAGACGATCATCCTTTTTAAGCCACAAGTTAATTTGTTGTTCTGTCTAAAGGCAGACATACATGGTGCGAAGATTGTAGATTATGAAGGTCAGAAGATTATATATAGTGTCAAAAACATGGACATAGGTAGACATTGCTTTCAGAGTTAATCTCTCTCTCATTCTCCCTCTCTCTCATGTATTAGCTTTTGATAAAAATCGGGAAACCAGTATACCTGATTTGTGAATTATAAAGTGAAATATACAGTTAAAGTCATAATTATTAGCCCCCTTTGATTTTTTTTTTTTTATATTTCCCAAATAATGTTTAACAGAGCAAGGAAATTTTCATAGTATGTCTGATAATATTTTTTCTTCTGGAGAAAGTTTTATTTGTTTTATTTCGGCTGGAATAAAAGCAGTCTTAAATTTTTAAACACCATTTTAAGGACAAAATTATTAGCCCCTTAAAGATATTTTTTCCCAATAATCTACAGAACAAACTATCATTATACAATAACTTGTCTAATTACCCTAACCTGCCTAGTTACACTAATTCACCTAGTTAAGCCTTTAAATGTCACTCTAAACTGTATAGAAGTGTCTTAAAAATATCTAGTAAAATGTTATTTACTGTCATCATGGCTAAGATAAAATAAATCATTTTTTTATCAGAATAAATCAATAAATTTATCAAAAATAAATCAGTTATTTTTTATATAAATTATGTATTTTTCAGTTAGAGATGAGTTATTAAAAATATGCAATGCAGCAATGACCATACTAGCATCAATGATTTCCACTTCTCCTGATGGGAAAATCGCATACAAATTCATACAACAGCAATATTTCATGCACCTGCCTTGAGACTAAAAAATTACAACTGTTCTTTGCTGAAATGAAGATCTCACCTTCTGACAGGCCTTCTATGTCTTTTGTCATGATCCTGTTCAGTTCACGTAATGTTGGAAATTTCCAGAAAAGCATTACAAACAAGACTAGCCCGAGAGACCACACTGTCGCTGGTTCTCCGTGGTATTTGCCAGTCATCTGAAACTCAGGAGGGCAAAACTCTTCGGTGCCTGGAGGAAAGAGATTTTGTTCAAATCAACATGCCATTTTTTAATTGAATATCCATTATTACTATGCAAGAATTCATTTGATTGAGAGCTTGACCCACTCATAGTCAAGTATGAAAAGCCCTCAACTCATCACCACAGCTTTCATACATACCACAATAGCCTGTGTAAGCCTCATCTTGGAGGATTTCTCCGCACCCGAAGTCAATCAATTTGACCTCAAGGGTGTCCGGGTTGATCAGGAGGTTCTCCAGCTTAATATCTCGGTGTAACACTTTTCTTTGGCAGCATGTTTGAGCTGCGAATACCGCCTGTTTCATGATAAACCGAATGGCATCTTCTTTAATGGGGCCAACATAGCTTTTTATAAAAGCGCTCAGGGGCTGACAGGGTATGGGCCGTTCCAGAACCATGAGGTAGAAGCCCTGTTCCACCTGCCAGTCCAGAAGCTCAAGAATTTCAGGAACCCTTGGGCCTTGATTGACAAGGATATGAAGAGCAATTTCTGTTGGAAGTGGTTGAGCAAAACCATCCTAGAAGAAAGAAAGTTTGGAATGACATGAGGGTAAGTAATTAATAACATAATTTAATTTATGGGTGAACTAATCCTTTAATGTTAGCATGACGTGTTTGAAATGTAAAATTGTGAGACTGAGAAGAAACAAAAAGCACAGTCTTCTTACAATGCTGATGAGCTTCGTGCAGAACATGGGACAGTGTTTCACTGCCACCTGATCAACAAAACAAAAGAATGGATGTTTTAGAATTAGGAACAAAGGAAATGATGAGATAAGACTAATAGGACAAAATGAATGGCTAGATTATTATTGCAATTCAGATTCATACCTGAAGTCCATCATCCAAACGAGTCGCTGCATAGACGGTCCCAAAACCACCTTCACCGAGCTCCTCACCAATTTCATATTTGCGTGAATTGATGACTGTTAAAAGAGAAATCAGATTTGTTGAAAAAAAAATTGACTACACTTACTATTATAGCTGAATGTTAGTTATCAAAAACATTTAAACAATATGTATATTTAAGTCAGTCTGAAGCTTAAACTACTAAACTGTAGGGGTGTAACTATTCGCACCTAACCATTTTGGTGCAGGACTTTAAGTTCAGTCAATGTGTACAAAATATGGACAAAAAGACAGATCAAATCAGGGAAAAAGTGACACTGCTGGATGTTAATTCTCAGCAGCGCTCCCACACATCTCTGTGCATGAATGAACAAGAGTGAGTACAGCACTTTAATAAATATTCAATGTTCCCAGAATTTTAAACAATAATTTTAGGTTCTTGCGTTTTCTAAATAAAGGTGAAAAAAAGGATTTTATTTACACTTAAAAATATAACTGTTGTTTTTTCTGTCAAATAAAATTTGGCAGATTTTTTAGTTTTCCATGCAGCAAAGGTTTTAATAATAGTAGTTGTCAGATTTGTTTTAATGACTGAAAAATCCATATATATGTTCAAATATATGTTTATATTAATTAATGTAGAATTCCCTTTTTCTCACTTTTTATTTACTTGATTATTTTTAGATTATTAGAGCTCTAACTTTTATGATAATATATATTATAACTGATATTAGTAATAAGAATTTTTTTCAGTCACACTTTACAATAAGGTTCATTAGTTAATGTTAATTAATGCATTTACTAACATTAATAAATAATGAACAATACATTTACTACTGTATTTGTTCATGCTAGTTAATGTTAGTTAATGAAAATACAGTAGTTCATTGTTAGTTTATGTTAACTCATCGTGCATTAACTAATGTTAACAAGCACGGACTTGGATGTTAATAATGCATTAGTAAATGTTCAATTATGATTAATAAATGCTGTACATCTGTTGTTAATGATTAGTTTATGTTAGTAAATGCATTAACTAATGAACCTTATTGTAAAGTGTTACCATTTTTTCTTCCACACTGTAATGGAATTGAACAGAACTATATATAGTTACACCCTATAAACTGAGATATACTGTGAATGTTCATTGAATTAGGGAATGAGTGTCAAAGTTGCAAACTGACCGAAAAAGTTTTTCTTCTTCTCAAAAACACGTTCACACAAGTCAGCTAACGAAGGCACTGCAGCTTGAAGGACATCATCCTCACTAGAGTCGGACGTAGCACAGGCTGTAGGGACGTTGTCAATACTTTGAGCTGCAGCATGGTCTGAGATTTGAAGGGTTGGTGCAGTGCTGGGAGAATGGAGGACTTCACTGTGGTCATCAACATGTACTGGACAGCCACTAGTGTTTGGTTCCTCCGCTGACAGGTGTTCAGTCCTGCCATTAATATCTCGACCTAAAAAAGAAAAAACATGTAATGGATGTCAATGGTTACAGGCTTTCAACATTCTTTAATATAACTTCTTTTCTGTCCAACAGAAAAAAAACATGTACTGGTTTGGAACAAGTCGAGGGTGAATAAATGATGGCAGAATATTATTTGTTTGGTGGACTATCTCTTTAAAATGCATAACCTTGAGTTTTTAATAATACATAAGTAAATGTTGTAGTTTGATTAATGCTGTGCAAGTATTTTTAATTCTTATTTCATAAATACAATAACTAAAATTAACGGATGGAACAGTTTTAAACTATTTATCGTCCTATTAAGCTGGATTCTAATCTCTGCATGTTCAGGGTGAAGTTAGCAAACTGACCAGTTATAGTTTTCTCCATATCCTGCTGCTGGCATGACTGTGGCTCAGTGTCCTGAAGAACACGTGCACACAAGTCCGCTAGCAAAGGCACTGCAGCTTGAAAGACATCATCCTCACTACAGTCGGACATGGCACAGACTGTAGGGACGTCATCAATATTTTGAGCTGCAGCATGGTCTGGAGTTTGAAGGGTCGGTGCGGTGCTGGGAGAAAGGAGGACATCACTGTGGCCATCAACATGGACTGGACAGCCACTGGTGTTTGGTTCCTCCAATGACAGGTATTCAGTCCTGCCATCAATTTCTCGACCTAAAAAAAGAGCAAAAAGTATGTAATAACTAAGGATTTTTTTATTCACATTTGATAAACGAAATATTAACACTGAAAAAGTGACACTGCTCGATGTAAATGCTCAGTAGTGTTCTGAATACTGAAACATTGACAAACACATTTATGTAAATGAATGAAATGAATAAATATTCAGAGTGTTCCTTAATTTTGTACAATCCTTTTTAGCTAACTGTATTTTCTAATTGTTTATCTTGCTCTTATTTTGATTAAGGGGTAAGAAATGTAAGAATTTTCTATTGTTTACAACAAATGCAGTACACATATTTTTTTATTCTTAATTCAAGTTAGCAAAAAAATTAATATCATTAATAATGGAACATTATTGTAAAGTGTTGCCATTTCCCTTATTATTTTAACCAGGCAGGCATTTATTTAAAATGCTTTAAACTGTTAATGTTCACAACTGACAAAACAAGGAAGCCATTCTAAGTTTTGCCAATTTTCTCACAAAACATACTGAAATTTAACTAAACCACTTATTATTACACCCCTATTAAACTGCCGTCTAATGATTGAATTGCTTAATGGTGAGTGAGTTAACAAACTGACCAGTTATAGTTTTCTCCATATCCTGCTGCTGGCATGACTGTGGCTCTGTGTCCTGAAGAACACGTGCACACAAGTCCGCTAGCAAAGGTACTGCAGCTTGAAGGACATCATCCTCACTACAGTCGGACATGGCACAGACTGTAGGGACGTCGTCAATATTTTGAGCTGCAGCATGGTCTGGAGTTTGAAGGGTTGGTGCAGTGCTGGGAGAAAGGAGGACCTCACTGTGGTCATCAACATAGACTGGACAACCACTGGTCTTTGGTTCCTCTGATGACAGGTGTTCGGTCCTGCCATCAATTTCTCGACCTAAAAAGAGAAAAAATATGCAATAACAAATTTTTTTTAATTCAAATTTTATAAATGAAATATTATTTAGCCATATCAATGGATACTATAAATTATGAAGTGACTATTTGGGGTTTAGTTTTGTGGTTTCAACATGTATGTGCTTGTTATGCTCTTTGTGTTTTGACCTTACCTCCTACCTTAGTTAAAGCAATGAATTGCAGTTGCATGACAAAGTGAGCGTTTATGCAATGTAAAAAACTGAATGATGATGAGTTTATTTGTTTATTTTGATTTTGTAACACATTATATATTATACTGTAATGCATTACAGATTTTCTCAGTCACTTTGGTATATTTATTAAATCAGAATTGAAATTCTCAAAGCCGCTTGTTTCGTATTGCCTCTATACAGATTGTTACAGATTAAATTAGATACTGCTCATTCGTTTAGTTTATGAGATAAATAAAACTAAAATCTCCTGCATGGGTTGTGATGAAAACTGCCCAGAGATACAAAAAATTGTATAGGCCTACAGGCAAACTTGATCTTTAAATAAGTTTATCCAACAGACGTGCTGGTTCGGAAATATGGAGAATAACTGAAGAAATATACTAAATCAACTGTAGATACACAATCGACTGTATGTTACAGACTTCATAAAACTGATTGATAAAACTAGGCTAATTAAAGATCATATTAAAATTAATAATAAAGCACTTAAACGACAACGAGTGTAGGGCCCTATATACAGACTTTGGTGTTCTTATAACATATGATTTACCATCACTGGTCATCGTGGATGGAGTGTTTTTCTCCACGAGTTCTTCCCCATCTGAGCGGGTTTTGTTGACGGTCCTTTCTCGCAGGACTAAAGCAATTACTCCGAGTAATGTAAACATTTTAAAAGATTAAATAGTCTAAAAAACGAGAACTTTGAAAAACCGATCTATCAAAGAGATAGTCTTCGTGTATTTGCAGACTACCAGATCTTGAGTAATGACGCAAATTCAGCAACACGTCAACTTTAGAACGTGATGGAACGTCAATTGACATTTTTTAAATTCCAGCAACACCAAGCTAAAACGTGATTGGCCAATTTAAAGCATATTTAAAAAATCAGAACAAAGTAATAGACAATAATTTTAGTTTCTTTTTTCGGGTGTTTGTGTGGGGGTGGGGGTGTATGGAGGACAAAACCTACAAAACAATAAATAAATAAATAAATAAATACGCAAATCTTCCTGTCTTCCTTCTTGTCTGTGTGTGTGTGTGTGTGTGTGTGTGTATATATATATATATATATATATATATATATATATATATATATATATACACACAAACACACTTATGATTTTTTTTATTAATAGTTAATTTGTTCCTATTTGTTTCTTATTACTGTTGTATTAAATTACTACAGTATTAAATGTGGGAAATCATTAATTAAAAGGTTATTAGAAAATTAAGCTAATAAACACTATTAAATGACTTGAGTAAAATATTAATATAGTGTTATACATTTGTTACATGTAAAAAGATTTTTTATTACATCTATTGTATTATTGCCTAACTTGCTATTATTTCCTTCATCATAAATTAATCCATTATATAAATTAAACCTGTCCAAATGAGATCATTCAGCAAGGCCAGCAAACGAGTATCTGCCATATTATTGTCAGATAATAATGACTGATCAGCTATAATGACTGATTAAAAACTGTTCACTCTATTATATTGAATGGCGATCGGAAACAATGCTCCCTATTCTATTCGGCCCCGTCTCAATCGCACTATTTGTGAAAATAAGCAAAGTAAACACTATTGTTTATTGTGTACAATATTTTAATCATATATATATCAAAATATATCGATGACGATGTCCAAAAAGACGTTATAACTTTAACATCCGTCGTAACCATATATGGTTTGCCTAGAATGTGTGTTCTAGGTTGTGTGGGCCTCAAACATGTGTGGTTCTGCAGGCCTGCAGCTGAATATTATTGGATCATCCAGCAAGAAGAGGGAGGACGAGGTAAAGTCGACATTTATTTATCAATTATAGCCATTTTAAAGTTTCACTATTTAACAGTTGTGTATTTTTGTAAGTGATTTTAGAAAATAATCTGGTTAAAATGCACAAAACTCCTTGAAGCAGTCTGAGGTAAGTTAACCTCAAATTAAAAATCTTGCAAAGATGATTCTGTATACAGTTTAACGACAAACAACACAAACAGTGGTTAGATCACTCGCAGGTTTCGTTAAAGTTATAACATGTAAGTTACTCACGCGACACAGATTGTGATCATATTAAAGTTATACGTTACGTAGGCTATTGCGTCATATTAAAGATGCTAGTCTGCCATACATTCACTGTGTGCATGGGGTAAACATGCCTGCAAGCTATTTCTTCATGCTAAATGTTATTATTAGCTCATTTCTGTTTTCACCTTCATGGTTTCATTCAACAAATCACAATATTTAACATTAGTTAAGACAATTTGTAAATTAACAAATAGTTTTAACTTTCTCTTTTGTGATTTGGTGTCATTTAGCCAGAGGCGTGAGTGTCTGACTAAGGAAATCACTCATACTTTTTTGTTTGGAGTACTCATTTGCTTTCTAACTTGTCTAGAGCTCAAATATTGCTATACATAATGGTGCTGTTATTAGTATTTATGTAACATTTTTAATACCCTTTAGTTACAACCACATATCATCCAAACCATCTCCAAGTGCGTGGCAAGGATACAGAATCAAGAGATTGAACATCACAAAGAGCGTGTTTCATGGCAAGTAAAATAAAAATTATTTTAGTAACTTGGGCAAAGTTAACTGTATTTAAACATTTTTAAAATCCTTTTTTTTTCAGTTTCAGGCCTCGGTGTTGTGCTGGATGTGAAGAAATGTTGAGACTTCCTTTGAGTTTGTTGAATGATTTGTGGAGCAGTATCCAACCATATGGTCAGCCCTTCCTTTGACCCACACAACAAAAGTTGAGAGGAGAAGAGACAGGTAATCTAGAGCTAAACTTGATTACTGATAGCTGAGTGATTACCTTAGGACAGTGTTTTTCAGTCCTGGTTCTGAGATCTGCACACAGAATTTAAGCCCGTACTCACACTAGGTACAGTTGCCTCGAACCGGGCCAAAGCACGCTTGTCCCCCCTCCCGTCTCCCCCGACGGCCCGTGCTCACACCATATCGGGCCTTGGCACGCTTACGTCATCGCTGCTGCTCTGTTCAGTGAGAAGCGCTCTCCATGGTAAGCCTTTTTAGCATTTAAATCTTTGTTCTGACTCCATAAATATATTTAGAGATATCTCTAATTATATTTTGACTAGTCATAATTATAATTCCACTACTCAGAATGACAATTAGAGATATCTGCAATTACAATTGTACTAGTACGAAATCAGATTGTAGATATCTGCAAATATATTGTAACTAGTCATATTCCTCCATTGACTTCCATTGAAAAATATTTGCAGATATCTCCAAATGAATTTTGACTAGTAACAATTGTAATTAGAGATATCTCTAGTTGAGTTTTACTAGTCATAATACATTTGGAGATATCTTTAATTCGTCATGTTTAGAGATATTTACAAATATATTTGAAGATATCTCTAATTGATTGACTAATAGTCGAATTACAGTTGTAGATATCTTGAATTGGATTTTTGACTAGTCAAAATTCATTTAGAGATATCTCTAATTACAATTGTGACTTGTCAAAACTCATTTAGAGATATCTGCAAATATTTTTCAATGGAAGTCAATGGAGGAATATGACTAGTAAGTCATAATATATTTGCAGATATCTCCAATCTGACTAGTTGAATTATAATTATGACTAGTCAAAATATAATTAGAGATATCTCTAAATATATTTATGGATAGTCAGAACAAGGTTTAAATGCTAAAACGGCTTGCCATACCCTCTCACCCAGTAGTGGAGATTTCTCTAGATATATCCTTTCAGTCGTTTGTTATGCATTGACATGCAGTCAAATATTTCGCCAAACAGTCCTTAGGGATGCGGTGACACGCAGTCAGATATTTCACCGCACAGATCCGCCACTTTTGTCGCTCATGAACAATCATAAAGCTCTCGTGCTGCAGGAATGAGGAGGTCTGCTGAAGGCGCGCAGCTGTCATGCTGTGAGGAGTTCTCGTCTTTAATAAACTACAGCAGTTTTGCGATCACAGAACAGTAAGAATGATTAAAGAGCCCATATTATACATGAAATAGGGTCATATCTTGGTTGTAAGGGTCTCCAACAACAGTCTAATATGCATGCAAGGTCAAAAAACACTTTCATGGTCTTATAATTTGCATTTATTTTTACCTAATTATTCCAGTGACTCCCGTATGAATCATCCAGTGATTCATTTGTTCCCAAACCCCTCCTTAGCACGAAGCTAATCTGCGCTGATTGGACCGATGACAGTCTGTCGCGATTGGTCGACTGCCTTCAGTCAGAGAGTGAAATGCCCAATAGCTAATCAGCAATATAAAAAGTAATCACAGATCATACACGCTCGATAGTGTAGGCGTGGATTTTAGCTGCCACACACAAACAAAAACACACACACACCTCCGGACGACAACGCTCCCGCTTCCGCCCGCACCCGCAAGGTTTTAGCCTGAACCCGACCGCTCCCGCTTATATTAAGAATTTGTTGTCCCGGTGCCCGACCCGCCCCGTTTTCTGCCCGCCGCGCCCGAACCCGCTAAAGAGCGGGGGAGAACAAAACCAAAAATCACCCAGCTATACAGTCCAGACAGCCAAGCTGTCTGTATAAACACACACAGCACCAAGCACACACACACAGACAAAGCTCTCTCTCTCTCATACGCGCGCGTGCGTACTAACACACACACACAAGCACCAAGCAGACACACAGGCAAAGCTCTCTCTCTTTCTCATTCGCATAGCAATATCCGTGATATTGCTAGACAGCCCGCTCCCGTCCCAAATTAAACCCGTTACCGACCACTCCCGCGATTTATTCGGAAATTTATTCCCGCACCGCGGGAATGCAGACCTCTACCACGGAGCTCCGTAAACAAAGCAGCACGCGTCGTGTTTTTAACGTGACTTTGCACGCGATAAGAGAATATAGCCAGTTAATCTGATACAGTACCGTTGGTTACAAGTAACAAATCACAACTAAATACATTTGCAAGCTAGAGTCAACGAGGCAACAACTTTAATCGCACGTACTTACACTTGAGAAATGGAGGAAGAAACCCATCCTGACGTCCATCAGTAAGTTAACTTACTCTTTACTGATCCTTCCTTCAACAAACGCAGATGAAGTATTGTTTGTAGCATGTAGTTTCCAGAAGTTTCCAGTGGTTTCCAACTGCTTGGTTATAATGCTGATGTTTCATCTTTGGGTAGAGACTCAATAATATCCATCTGCAGTGTGACTTCAATCGACCGGTATGTTTGTGTGCGTGTGTTTGTGTGTGTGGGTTTCTGCGTCACAGGGCGGGGCCTCAGGTTTAAAATCTCCCGGGTTTGCGCATGCACGTGAATAACTTGGTTTCGTTCGTACGTCATGGCGAAACACCTAATGAATGTATCAAGGCGACTCGTTTGAAGCACTATGAGTCGACTCTTTTATAGATGAATCAACCATTTTAAACACTGTATTCTTACAGATTTACGCCTTAGCTGGATATTTCACTTCACTTAGAGCTGTGTTACACACTACATGGAGGGGAATTTTCAAAAACCCATAATATGGGCTCTTTAATAAATCCATATGAAACAACCCCTTAAAAGTCACGTCTCGCTTCCAGTTTCGGGCTTTGGCACGTTTTGCACGTACACACAAGCGTACCGCGCTAAAGCCCAAGTGAACCGCGCTCAGGCACACCTCTTCCAACCGGGCCAGAGCCGGCCAAGTGAACCGTGCTTGAGCCCGATTCAGCGCACTCACACTTCTCAAACGATCCGGGAAACGGGCCTGGGCATGGTACGGATGGCATAGTGTGAGTAGGCCCTTAAATTCAGTCCACCAGCCCCAGGGTTTCCGGTTAATTTTCATCCCATACAAAATTTGCCATATTTAGGATCTGATTTCTTAAAAAAACTGTAATCTTTACTGCCTGGCTATGATATGATATAAAGTGGGAATCAGACCAAACAAGATACACTGAAATAAATTATTTTTTTCTGTTTCATGTTTTTGAAATATGGAAATTAGTTTTACCCCAGTGTTTTCAATAGAATTTCTGTGCTAGCCTGCCGCTTTTGACAGCACCTGCATTTAAATCGTCTTTTGTCTCTTTTACGCTTTAACAACCAAATGGATGCTTAATTCTATGTAAATGAAAATATTTGAATTACATTACAACATAGATGCAGTAAAAGGAACCTTATTAAATTGAAAATAGTCACATTAATCTTTCACCAGAAGTTCATCATTGGCTGAAAAACACTAGCTGTGCATATAGCCCATTGTATAGTATATGCTACTGCATTTTTTGTTATTTATTTACTTGCTAGAGATAAATCTTTGAGATTTATTTAGAAGAAAACTGAACTTGTGCTTGTTTGTTGGATAACGACTGTTGCAGTGAAAACAAATTTGCAAACATTTTTCATCTTATGTTAGGGATACACTGATATAGAATTTTTGGCCGATACGATAACTGTAGATTTGAAGGCAGGTAATTGACTAGCCGATAAATAAAATTAATTAAAAGTTTTCAGCATGATTGCTAAAACAAAAGCCAAACACATACAGTGAACAACTGATTTTAATTTTAAAACTTCATAAAAGTTTGAACTGATCTTAGAATACTCAAAAAATCCTTTTTTTTCTTTTTTTTTTACAAACCTGTATTCGCAATTTCACATAAATCAGCATGCCAAAAAATAAATTATTTCATTTTCTCAGCATAGCAAATAAACATGCAAAAAGCTAAATAAATATATTTTAAATAAAATGAAAATTCAAATAAAAACACTAAGCCAAAAAGAAAATGAATGAAAGAACTAAGAACTGAAATCAGGTCAAATGTTCTCATTCGGTTGGGGAACTTCAGTGCTATAAGTGGATTTGATTTGAAAATCCACGAAATTTGAGGATTCGGTTCAGAAGCCGCTTGTCTGAAAGAGTATTGAACGGGCCAATGAATGCAATGAATTGGCAGCGTAAGCTTGTACAGGTGGGCTTCATTGCCAATTATCCCAGCATATAAGCACACCTGGAGCGAGCAAACGCCATCCTTTTCGCTTCAGAGACTTTCTGATCGAGTCGATGAGGGTTCCTCCTGCTGTGACCAGCGATTCCAGGCTGCTTCCGCCTTGCATGCGATAGCCACCTACCAGCGCTACCAAGCGCAGGCGCTGGCCGAGCTGCACGAGGGTGGGTCCAACCCAGGCTTACGAGCTTCGCACCGCCGCCGACTTAGCTCTTCGGACTACTGAGTCCGCTGCGTGTGCGTTGGGGAGGACAATGTCCACATTAGTGATCCAGGAGCGCCACTCCTGGCTGATATGCGCGAAGTCGACAAAGTCCGCTTTCTTGACTTTCCCCATATCCCAAGCCATGTTCGGCGACACCGTCTGTGAAATCACCTATGAATTCAAGGCGGTGAGAGAGCAGTTGATGGGTGATGTCTTATCGGCGGTCCATAGCCCGCTCCGCCAGCCGTGCCATTCATACCTGCTCCTCGCCGAAGGCGCCCGCCTTCGAGAGCTGCTCCGCCCCCGCACACGCCTCTGGCGAAGCGAGCGTGTCGGGCACCTCGGAAGCAGGCAGCACCCCTGCCCAGAACGCCGCTAAGTCCGGCAACAGACCGAGAAGCGTCCCTGGGACAGGCCATCTGGAGAAGAGGGAACTTGCTCTTTCCCCGCTGGAGGGCGGGGCCCCATTTCCAACGGCACTTTTTACTGCCATGAAAACATCATGAAAGAGCACTTTTCCACTTCCCCGGATGTGACAGCCCGAAATCTGCCAGTCTGGGACGCTATGCTTTCTAGCTTGCAGATTCGGTGCGTTTCGCCAGTGGCTCACGAGCGCTGGGAGGACGATCTCCTTTCTCCCACCCCTCAAGCCTTCCCTCTGGAGCTCGGGTGCGGAGTGAGAGCAAATATCTCACCTCCAGCTTTTCCGTGGGACCCGCACGCTTCCCGGATCAGCACACCCACTCCGCGCTGCCCCACTGCTGGTACGTCAGCAATTGTAGCGATGAGTCCATTAGCGAGAGCTCTGCCTGCCTGGTTAGCGCGGGCCAGCTCTTCGCGGTGGCTCATACGGACAATCAGACTCGGCTATGCTATTCGGCCCCCGAAGTCATGGGTGTGTATTCGCCAGGGTCAGCCCCCTGTCCCCTGTCTTGCGAGAGGAGATTGCTGTCCTCCTGGCGAAGGATGCAATCGAGCCGCTCCCTCCAGCCGAGATGGAGAGGAAGGTTTTACAGCCAAAACTTCATCGTGCCCAAAAAGAGCGGTGGGTCACAGCCAATCCTAGATCTGCGCGTTTTGAACCGCTGTCTGCACAAGCTGCCGTTCAGAATGCTCACACAGAAGTGCATCCTCCGGTGCGTTCGTCCTCTGGGTTGGTCTGCAGCATTAGACCTGATGGACGCTTATTTCCATGTCTACACTCTTCCTCGCCACCGTCAGTTTCTGCGGTTTGCGTTTGAAGGTCGAGCTTGGCAATACAAATGCCTTCCCCTCGGGCTCTCTCTGTCTCCGCGGGTCCTCACCAAGCCCGCGAAGGGTGCCTTAGCACCCCTTCGGCTCGCGGGCATCTGCATACTCAATTTTCTTGACGCCTGGCTTATTTTTGCCCTCTCTCGGAGCAATTGATTATGCACAGAGACAAAGTGCTCCGGCACTTCCACCTGTTGGGGTTTCAGGTCAACCGAGAAAAAAGCAAACTCACCCCCATGCAGAGGATCTCTTCTCTCGGGCTGGAGCTGGACTCGGTCACCATGGCAGCGCGCCTCTGCGGAGAGCGCGCTCAGCTGATGCTGTACTGTCTGAGAGAGCTCGACAGTAAAATAGTGGTCCCACTGAAACTATTTCAGAGGCTCCTGGGGCATATGGCATCCGCATCCGCTTCATGCCGCTCGGATTACTCTATATGAGACCACTTCAGCACTGGCTTCACGATCGAGTCCCCAGACGCGCATGGCACGCGCGCGCACACCGAGTCTCTGTTACTGCGCTGTGTCGCCGCGCCCTCAGCCCTTGGAGAGACCCCTCGTTCCTACAGGCCTGGGTGTCTCTAGAACAGGCGTCCAGTCTTGTTGTCGTTTCAGCAGACGCTTCCAACACAGGCTGGGGGGCTGTGCGTTGCGGGCATGCGACTGCGGACCTGTGGAAAGGTACCCAGTTGCATTGGCATATCGCCTGGAGCTGTTGGCAGTGTTCCTCGCTCTCCACCGTTTTTTTCCGGTGCTGGAGCGGCAACACGTGCTGGTCAGGACGGACAGTACGGCGGCGGCGGCGTATATCAGCCGTATGGGGGGTATGCGCTCTCGCCGCATGTCTCAGCTCGCCCGCCGTCTGCTCCTCTGGAGTCATCCGCGGCTGAAATCACTGCACGCCATTCATATTCAGGCAAGCTCAACCGTGCAGCCGATGCGCTCTCACGGCAGCCTTACGTCCTGGAGAATGGAGACTCCACCCCGAGTCTGTTCAGCTGATATGGGCGCGATTCAGGGAAGCCCAGATCGATCTGTTGCTTCCCCCGAGATCGCTCATTGCCAGTTGTTCTTTCCCTGACCGAGTGCTCTCGGCACGGATGCACTGGCTTACAGCTGGCCTCGGGGCATGCGCAAATACGCGTTTCCCCCAGTGAGCCTGCTCGCGCAGTTACTGTGCAAGGTCAGGGAGGACGAGGAACAGGTTGCTGGTTGCGCCCCTCTGGCTCAACCAGACCTGGATGTCAGAGCTCTCCCTCGCGATAGCCCTCCCCTGGCAGTTCCCTTCGAGAGAGCACCTACTCTCTCAGGGACAGGGCACCATCTGGCACCCTCGCCGATCTTTGGAGGTCCTTAGACGCGAGGAAGACTTAGGTAACCTCCGATTGCGGTGGCTAATACCGTCACTCGGGCTAAAGCAGAGCGCGCCTATGCCCTGAAGTGGAGTCTATTCACTGAATAGTGCGTCTCTCACAGAGAAGACCCCCGTAATTTGCCACATCAGCGTTGTGCTTTCTTTATGCCGAGAGAAGCTGGAGAGCAGGCTGTCGCCCTCCACACTCAAGGTTACGTGGCTACCATCTCCGCTCTCATGATGCGGTGGCTGGCAGCACCGTGGAAACGCATAACCTCATCATCTGGTTCCTCAGGGGCGCTAAGCGAATTAATCCACCCCGCCCCCTCTCATGCCCTCTTAGGATCTCGCCCTCGCTACACAAGCCGCGTCAGATCCCTTCGATCCTCGACTTAGTATCTTTCTGTCCCTGAAGACAGCTCTGCTGGTCGCGTTGATATCGATTAGAGGGTCGGGGACCCGGAGGCATTTTTCGATCAGTGACTCGTGCCTGTAATTGGGCTGGCTTTCTCTCACGTCCTGAGACCCCGCCCGCGATATGTGCCCAAGGTTCCTACCACTCCGTTTTAATACTAGGTAGTGAGCCTGCAAGCGCTGCCCTCGGAGGAGGCAGACCCAGCCCTTTCTTTATTGTTCAGTTTGCGTCTTGCGTATTATCCGGACCGCACTCAGGGAGTTTAGATCATCTGAGCAGCTCTTCGTCTGTTATGGCGGTCGGCAGCAGGGAAGTGCCGTACCCTAATAAGTTTTCCCACTGGATTGTGGATGCCATTCTCTCGCTTATCAGAGCCGAGGTGAGCCGTGTCCCCCGAGAGTGCGTGCGCACTCCACTCGGAGCTTCGCATCCTTTCGAGCGCACACGCAGCGCCTCTCTAAGAGACATCTGTAGAGCTGCGGGCTGGGTGACACCCAACACATTTGCAAGGTTTAACAATCTGCGAGTGGAGCCGGTTTCCTCAAGGGTATTAGGTAACCCTTGGTGATTGAGGAAACAATTCAGTGGGGTGTTGAAACACGCTTGCTGCGCCATTCTCCCTAACAAGGAGGTACGTGCGCCTTTTTATCTGTCAGTAAAGTTCCCCGTCAGGTGAGCCCTGCAGATTCCTCCGTGGCCCCCAGCACTGACTCAGCGGAGGAGTCACCTGCTGGCCCACTACGTTGTTGGTCTGCCCACTGGTCAGCCCGCGTTTTGGGTATAGGTGCCTGCTATGCGTGATCCCCACTAGGCGATTCCATATGCTTATTCCGCCACGGTTAAGTCCCCCCCTGGGTGGACCCGTGTCTTCCCTCTCTGCTAACCACTCTTTTGCTATGCGTACTCCCCCTTTTTAGGGCTAGTCCATATGTAAATTCTGCCATCTATCCCCCCTTGGGTAACGGATGGCCTCCGCAGCGTCCTCCCTATCGGGATTGCACGCTTCCCAACGTACTGTCGTATTTCCTAGAATTATCTAGATGCTCACGACTTCCCAAAAAATATATCTAAATCCGTAAGACTTCTGTTGAAGTAGGATAAATTAGGGCCAGGGACACGTTGGAGGACCGCGCCTCCCATGATGTGGGTGCGTGACGCTTGCTTGACTATCCCCTCATCTGGGGCGTTGGTAAGGTGCAGTCATTATGGCGCTTTCCATAGTTCTCCCATTTCGTGGATTTTCACAAAGATCAAATCCACTTAATAGCACTGAAGTTCCCTAACCGAAGGGGAACGTTCGAGGTTACAGAAGTAACCCTCGGGGAACGGAAGTGCTATACTCCGTCGCCATAATGACTGTCCCTTAGCTGTTTGAAAGTCTCTTCAGCTTAAAAGGATGGCGTTTGCTCGCTCCAGGTGTGCTTATATGCTGGGATAATTGGCAATGAAGCACACCTGTGCAAGCTTACGCTGCCAATTCATTGCATTCATTGGCCCGTTCAATACTCTTTCAGACAAGCGGCTTCTGAACCGAATCCTCCCATTTCGTAGATTTTCACAAAGATCAAATCCACTTAATAGCACTTCCGTTCCCCTCCTCGGGGAACGAAGGGTTACTTCTGTAACCTCGAACGTTCACCGTGGTACTCGCCAGTCATCTGAAACTCAGGCGGGACATAGTGATCTGTGCCTGAATGAGAAAGATTTTAACCATTATTCATTTTTTAATCAAATAATTGTTCGATTTACAACAGATAAAGCAGATGTTTGTCAGTTTTTGGGAATAGTTCACCCAAAAACTAAAACTGTCATCATTTACTCACTCTTGACTAGTTCCAAACCTCCCGAGTTTCTTCTGTGAGCACAATAGAAGATATTTTAAAGAAAGTAGAAAACCTGTAACCACTGACTTCCATAGTACTGTATTTGTTTTTCCGACTAACTGGCTACAGGTTTCCAGCTTTCCTCAAAATATCTTCTATTGTGTTCAAAAGCAGAAAAAACTCATAAAAGATTAAAATCACTCGAAGACGAGTAAATAGTGCCTAAATATTTAGTATTAATTGATTAGTGGATTTCCTTCTATGATGCTACGTAAGAGCTTGACCCACTCAAGGTCCTCACTACAGTTTGATACACGCTTCACAGTTTTAAGGGATCATACATACCAGCAAGACATCTGTAAGGTGCATCGGTGAGGATTTCCCCGCATCCAAAGTCGATCAACTTGATTTCGAGGATGTCCGGGTTGATCAGGAGGTTCTCCATCTTAATATCGCGGTGAAACACTTTGCGTCGGCAGCACGTTTGCGCTGCCACTGTTGCTTGCCGCATGATAACCCGTGCCACATTCTCGTCAATGATCGACTCTGAAGTATCTGAAGTATCTGAAGTGAAACAGTCACTGAGAGTAGAAAAGCCCAGCCTACTTACAATGTTGATGAACTTGACGTTCTCGGTGTGGGCAAATTTAATTGCCACCTGTTGAGCAAAACGAAGAAGGATGTGTTATGGAATTATACACAATCATTGCATTCAGAGTTTAAATTTTTCCAACACTATCTCACAGCAACTTTTTGATTTAGTGGTTAATTCGTATGAATTTGTACAATCTCATTGGTGTAATTTGCTCATCCAGGTTGACCATGCATTCTTTTAAAAACCTTACTATTACATACAAATTAATTTGAATTAGGAATTTGTACCTATTACCACTAACTGGCAAAATAGTTCAGTTTTCTCATGAGATCAGGGGGGTATTCCAGAAAGCTGGGTTAACTTACCATCTGCTAAACCCTAAACTCTCGGTTGATTTACCCAAAACCTGCTTACCGCGAGTATGTTGGTTCCAAAACAGGTGACAAGAGTTAGTTAAATCAACCTCCTGAAGATAACCGCGGGTTAATGCGCGTGCACGGCACACACCTGAAGGCATTTTCAGTAGATCGCCGAATTCACGAGAAAGTCACGGTGAGAAAAAAAGGGCAACGCACTTTACAGAGGCGAAGCTGGAGGTTTTAAACACAGAGATTACACATCTGCTTCAACGAAGGAAAGAAATATAGAATAAGAAATAGATAAGAAAAGAAAAAATAAATAATAAGAAAATTTATTAGTTCATTAAATTACACATGCCACCCTCCATTTTATTGTAATGATAAATTAAACTACTCTTTAACATCCTTTTTGAGTATGTTGACTTAAACCACACACTCTGTCACTGTTGTAAGTGATTGTTGTCAGATAGCTTTAGGTTCTTTTTATTTTGCATGCAGACGAAGTTCCTTCTGCCTCAACTAACAAGCAGTGTAAGAATTTTCTGCACTTTTCCATATTTGAATATTACTCTTGGATCACAAAATCTTTTATCTACATATTTAAATTCTAAAGTAGCTGTATAAGGTCCATCTTCAAAGATAAAGTCACATGAGCATCAACTTAAGGTGAGAAATGTATATGAAAAATATGTTACACGTTGAAAGGTGCGTGTATAAAGCAGTGTAAAAAATCATTCATTTTATTTCAGGAAATGAAGAAATGAACAGACCAAAATATTTGATTAAACATAGTTTTTTGACTAATTATATTTTTTTAGCACTCTTCCATCTGTTTTGTCTGCTTGGGTCACTGAGATTTCCTCTGGGTCAGGCTGCAGGTAGGGTGTCATCGTATAAGGCAGAAAAGGGTATCTTTTGTCCTCCAGCAAGTAACAATGTAGTGCCCAGTAATGATTCTATTTTATAATACAAATGTATTAAAAATAAACATTGTGTTAAGCAACATTTGCTTTATAGTTTTTTTTTTTTACTATATTTGTGTTATACACTTGAATCATTACTTCTTGAAAATCAGCCATTTAGCCTCAACATAGTGATGAGGTGGGGTCATCACATATGAGCTGGTAAGTGGAAGCAGCAATAAGTTTAATAGTTGAAACACCAAAAGATTAAGGATAGAAAATTAAGTTGTACCTGCACACTTATACTTTGGACAAATTTTATATTATCAGTGTCCTTTAGTGACTGATGGAGCTTTAAAATCAGCTGCAATTAATGCACACAATAGCATTTAGAAACCCTGAAAAAAATATTATATTAAAAAATGTAGGTTTGTGTGCGTGAATGTATATATAAGAACGACGTCCTGCATCTTAAATTAAATATATATTTTCCTACAAAAGACAAAGCTGCCACTTATAATATTATACAGAAAAATGTGAGGGTGCAGAAGGAGAGAAAAAACACAAGATCTGTAAGTGAGATTCGAACTCGCTCCGTTGTGCGCTCCGTTGTTCTTTATCGACGCACTGTCCACTACGCTATTCCCGTGCTCTGAATCATCTGTGTAATGATACGCAGTAATGTATGACCAAGGAACTGTACAAAAGTGTAAAAAACAGTTCAGTGCCAGGCATACTGTACAGGTGGTCCTACTGCCACATTGTACAGTTGCCTAAAATGCCCTGACGCGAATACAAAGAGCTGCACTGAATGTTTTTTATGGTAAGCGCAGACCCGCGGCTTGTCACATTTGATTTCAAAAAGGTTTGTTAAATACATTAACATTATGAATTTGGTTATGAAAAAAACTATGCACTTATAACCCTCTCACAACGAAAAAACTTGTATCTGTGTGTCCACATCCATAAATATTCTCATCAAAAGAGCACGCAATGCTCAGTAAACTCTCTGAAACCGACAAACTCTGAAACATAGCAACTTACTCTCTGAACATAACCTGCTCCGGAGCAGGTTATCTTCAGAGAGTAAGTTGCTATGGCTACTTAACATACCCAGAAGTTACCTCCGATTTTGGAACCAAAGTTGAGGTTATCCACCTACTTACTCTCAAACTTACCCGGGTATGTCACATAACCGGCTTTCTGGAACAGCCCCCAGGCTGATATTTCAGTTGTTAACACTGAACAGACATATCGAGCTCCAAGAATATAAATGCAAAGAAGCAGTTTAATTAAGCACAAAAATGATAATCACATATATATTCATTATTTTTATCTGATACTCTGATTTAAAGCAGTAATCTAAATATTATTTCATGAAAATGTATACCTGAAGGCCATCTTCCAGTCGGCTTGCTGCTTGAACAAGCCCAAAGCCTCCTCTACCCAGCAGAACACCAAGTTCATAAGTGGATGAATTGATGACTTTCAAAAGATAAGTCAAAGTCAAAGTCAGCTTTATTGTCAATTCAGCCACATGTACAAGACATATAGACAATCGAAATTGCGTTACTCTCAGACCCAAGGTGCTTAACATTAATATAAAATATATATAAAAATAGTAGAGTTTAAGAAAAAGAAAATTTACAGTATATACATTGCACATAAATGTGGTCTAAAAAATATACATAGGTAATAAAATTGTAAACAATACAGTGACATTAAGGGCATATTGCAAATGAGTGCAAAGTAAACCAGAGTTGTGCAGATAAAGAACAGTATAGTGCAAAAAGAACTTGTAAACATGATAATTGTGATAAAGTGACAGTGTCATATTGGGAGGTAGTATGTTGTGTCTGCAAAAAGTGAGATGAGTATGAGTATGTGTGTGTGTGTGTGTGTGTGTGTGTGTGTGTGTGTGTGTGTGTGTGTGTGTGTGTGTGTGTGTGTGTGTTTGTGTGTGTGAGTGTGTGTGTATGTGTGTCAGAGTCCAGAGGTGCGAGGGGAGGAGGTGCGTGGGAAGGGAGCGGGGAGCAGAGCTGGGAGAGAGTTCAGCTTCCTGACAGCCTGATGTATGAAGCTGTCTTTCAGGCCCCGTTTACACTAATGCGTTTTAGTTTGAAAACGCATAAGTTTTGCTACAGTTACGCCATCCGTCCACCGGAGTTCTCGAGCGCCGAAAACGGAGCGTTTCGAAAACGCTGGAGAAGCCGTTTTCATTCTGAAACGCTGCTGCTCCGTCTCAGTGTGGATGATGGAAAACGGAGACATCTGAAAACGGAGGCGGGGCTGCAGACATTCGCCTCTCTGATTGGGGCTTTTCCTCATTATTGAGTAGCCTAACACGCACAGTTCAGTCCTGCATCTTGCATCTGTAAGTTCAGACTTCGCAAGTTTGATCAAGGCTGCAGTCTCTTCTTTTCAGTTTGATATGGAAAAGAGACTATACCGAGGACACGGGTAAATCTTTAAAGGGAACAGTGTACTTTATAACTTCATTCACATCACCCTGGCTACGTTGTTTCACTTTCTCAACAATAAAATGTAAACATGATATAAGGAACTGCCTATTTCCATTTTAATATTAACAATTAAACAGACAGCAGAAATGTTGAGGCGTCGTGCTGCATATATGAGCGTCATCTTCACTGTGTGGATATTTATAACTAAACGGAGCCGATAAGAACTGCCTCCTTTCAAATTCAGTGAAAATACACGCCCTCTCTTTTGCTGAATATCAGTTTTAATAATCGATAATGGCCATTATAACAGTATAACATACAATAAGTTTATACATTATAGGAAATAAAGGCAAGCGATCAGTCAATATACAGAATGTACGTGCTTACATTAATCATTAACTTATCTTTGCGCTCAGCCAAAACACGTTACCTGAGAACAATAATATATTCCAATGCCCAAAGTCAGGGAACATGTCGTTAGATAAAGACAACAAGATGAATGAAATATCCCGTTTAATAAATATAGTGAGATTAGATCCAGCGGGAGATGCTTGATGAGAAGTCTGACTAGTAGAGCTCTCATCTGGGTAGATGGGCTGCAGCGCTTGCCAAAGAGTGTGTGTGGTCACGTGATGTGCGTTTTCAGCGTTTTGGTGTGGACGGAGAGCAGTTCAGAAACGCTGGGTAAAACGCGAGTGTGGACGCGGATCGTTTTCATTCTAAAACGCCGTTTTAAAACTAAAACGCACTAGTGTAAACGGGGCCTCAGTCTGTTGGTCCTGGCCTGGAGACTGCGCAGTCTCCTTCCTGATGGCAGCAGACTGAAGAAGCTGTGCATTGGGTGGGTGGCATCTGCTGTTATGCAGAGGGCTTTACAGGTAAGACGTGTGCTGTAAATGTCCTGAAGGGAGGGGAGAGAGACACCAATGATCTTCTCAGCTGTTCTCACTATGTGTTGAAGTGTTTTCCTGCAGGATGCATTGCAGGTTCCACACAGTGATGCAGCTGGTCAGGATGCTCTCAATAGTGCCTCTGTAGAAGGTGTACATGATTGGGGCTGGTGCTCTTGCTCTTTTGAGTATGGGGAGGAAGTAGAGGCGCTGCTGTGATTTTTTGGCTAGTGCAGTGGAGTTTTTAGACCAGGAGAGATCCTCCTGGATAAATCAAAGATGCTAATATAAAATGTCAATCAGTAGAGAGTTTATTTAATCGAAGGCTATTGTCTGATTCACACATAACAGGACTATTTAAATGAAATGTAGTAGTTTGTTTCGCTGATCTTCTCTTCTTTGGTCTGAAACAGAAACAGAAATCGTGTTATTGTCATCACACAAACTGCATAAAAAACAAATATAGGCAACATGCCTAAAGTAAAGAAACTGGACATTAAAGAACAGGTCAAATAATTTCAGCAAAGATATATACACTAGATATCGCATACAGACCCTGAGCGTGCATCAATACCGCCGCCACATTTGTACAGTGCTCTCAAGGACAAAAGTCAACCGCACTAGTCAAGATTAAAGCCAATTTGAAGATGCTGGGCATTAGCGCTGTGTACGGGTGTAGTAACGAGCAAACAAGGAAAACAAAGCACAAAGGCAGAACAATTCATAGGTAAGATTAAATTTTTTACGTTTTTGTATTTTACGAACTTTTGTGCTAAACCAGTAACGTTATTGATGATAATACAGTCTCTTACTGCACTGACCATAACGCAAAGAAGCACTAACTCACACTAAATTCTAGGCTTATGCTAGTTTTGTTGAATAAAATAAGCAAACAATGCAAAATAAATATGACCACAAGACGCTGCAGTGCTAAAAACTTGTATTATTGTCGGCTAAGTGAACGAGTCGTTCATAACGGGGGATTCATTCACAAAAGAATAGCTCCCTCCAATAGAATAAGAAGTGAAAGCAGGCGAGGGGGTGTGTTTCAGGACACGGATTAGATCAAATTTAACAGGGAGGGAGGATAATACATTTTCATGCACACAAACATGTTCTTTTTCAGGAATGTCCGTGCGGTCACTTACCCATTGATGTACAAAAGTGATGTAAAATTTCCGTAATTTGAAAAAATTTGTAAAGGCCTACTAACCACTGGGAAAACTCCCGATCATAGATATATGTGTATATGTCTATATATCTCCAATGCAACTTGGTCCCATATTAATTTCAAAGGAGCGCTACCCTGTACTAAAATAGCGGCTCTATTGATGCATTCCTTCCAATAGACATCGATAGCATAGGCGACATCTAATGTAAATATCTATGTCATTTCAGAAGCTTTTATCATACAGCAACTTATTCTCAGTGCAGTGTATTAGTACTGACTGTACAGCTTTCCATAAACCTGTAAATCTAATGCCTATTACCTACTAGCTAATCAAATCAAATCAAAAATAAGTCATTAACATGTATTTACCTTAAGCCAGGCATGGAGGTTGAGGCGCTCCAGTTCAATCCGCTCTCTGGGGTCTGTCTTGAGACAGCAGCGCATAAAATCGCAGCATTCTGTACAGAAAGAAAAGAGAGACATATGATTATTACATTGAAATTTGTTGACACTTAAACGATCTAGATCTGGGATGTGCAACTTTGCTCTTGAAGGGCCGCTATCCTGCAGAGTTTAGCTCCAACACTCATCGAACACACGTTTCTATAGCTTTCCAGTGATCTTAAAAGCATTGATTTGATGATTCAGGTTTGTTTGATTAGTAATGGAGCAAAAGTCTGGCCATCCAGGATGAAAGTTGCCCTTCCCTGATCAAGACGATCATCCTTTTTAAGCCACAAGTTAATTTGTTGTTCTGTCTAAAGGCAGACATACATGGTGCGAAGATTGTAGATTATGAAGGTCAGAAGATTATATATAGTGTCAAAAACATGGACATAGGTAGACATTGCTTTCAGAGTTAATCTCTCTCTCATTCTCCCTCTCTCTCATGTATCAGCTTTTGATAAAAATCGGAAAACCAGTATACCTGATTTGTGAATTATAAAGTGAAATATACAGTTAAAGTCATAATTATTAGCCCCCTTTGAATTTATTTATTTTTTTTATATTTCCCAAATAATGTTTAACAGAGCAAGGAAATTTTCATAGTATGTCTGATAATATTTTTTCTTCTGGAGAAAGTTTTATTTGTTTTATTTCGGCTGGAATAAAAGCAGTCTTAAATTTTTAAACACCATTTTAAGGACAAAATTATTAGCCCCTTAAAGATATTTTTTCTCAATAATCTACAGAACAAACTATCATTATACAATAACTTGTCTAATTACCCTAACCTGCCTAGTTACACTAATTCACCTAGTTAAGCCTTTAAATGTCACTCTAAGCTGTATAGAAGTGTCTTAACAATATCTAGTAAAATGTTATTTACTGTCATCATGGCTAAGATAAAATAAATCAGTTATTTTTTATATAAATGATGTATTTTTCAGTTAGAGATGAGTTATTAAAAATATGCAATGCAGCAATGACCATACTAGCATCAATGATTTCCACTTCTCCTGATGGGAAAATCGCATACAAGTTCGTACAACAGCAATATTTCATGCACCTGCCTTGAGACTAAAAAATTACAACTGTTCTTTGCTGAAATGAAGATCTCACCTTCTGACAGGCCTTCTATGTCTTTTGTCATGATCCTGTTCAGTTCACGTAATGTTGGAAATTTCCAGAAAAGCATTACAAACAAGACTAGCCCGAGAGACCACACTGTCGCTGGTTCTCCGTGGTATTTGCCAGTCATCTGAAACTCAGGAGGGCAAAACTCTTCGGTGCCTGGAGGAAAGAGATTTTGTTTAAATCAACATGCCATTTTTTAATTGAATATCCATTATTACTATGCAAGAATTCATTTGATTGAGAGCTTGGCCCACTCAGAGTCAAGTATGAAAAGCCCTCAACTCATCACCACAGCTTTCATACATACCACAATAGGCTGTGTAAGCCTCATTTTGGAGGATTTCTCCGCACCCGAAGTCAATCAATTTGACCTCAAGGGTGTCCGGGTTGATCAGGAGGTTCTCCAGCTTAATATCTCGGTGTAACACTTTTCTTTGGCAGCATGTTTGAGCTGCGAATACCGCCTGTTTCATGATAAACCGAATGGCGTCTTCTTTAATGGGGCCAACATAGCTTTTTATAAAAGCGCTCAGGGGCTGACAGGGTATGGGCCGTTCCAGAACCATGAGGTAGAAGCCCTGTTCCACCTGCCAGTCCAGAAGCTCAAGAATTTCAGGAACCCTTGGGCCTTGATTGACAAGGATTTGAAGAGCAATTTCTATTGGAAGTGGTTGAGCAAAACCATCCTAGAAAGAACGAAAGTTTGGAATGACATGAGGGTAAGTAATTAATAACATAATTTAATTTATGGGTGAACTAATCCTTTAATGTTAGCATGACGTGTTTGAAATGTAAAATTGTTAGACTGAGAAGAAACAAAAAGCACAGTCTTCTTACAATGCTGATGAACTTCGTGCAGAACATGGGACAGTGTTTCACTGCCACCTGATCAACAAAACAAAAGAATGGATGTTTTAAAATTAGGAACAAAGGAAATGATGAAATAAGACTAATAGGACAAAATGAATGGCTAGATTATTATTGCAATTCAGATTCATACCTGAAGTCCATCATCCAAACGAGTCGCTGCATAGACGGTCCCAAAACCACCTTCACCGAGCTCCTCACCAATTTCATATTTGCGTGAATTGATGACTGTTAAAAGAGAAATCAGATTTGTTGGGAAAAAAATTGACTACACTTACTATTATAGCTGAATGTTAGTTATCAAAAACGATTAAACAATATGTATATTTAAGTTAGTCTGAAGCTTAAACTACTAAACTGTAGGGGTGTAACTATTCGCACCTAACCATTTTGGTGCAGGACTTTAAGTTCAGTCAATGTGTACAAAATATGGACAAAAAGACAGATTAAATCAGGGAAAAAGTGACACTGCTGGATGTTAATTCTCAGCAGCGCTCCCACACATCTCTGTGCATGAATGAACAAGAGTGAGTACAACACCTTAATAAATATTCAATGTTCCCAGAATTTTAAACAATAATTTTAGGTTCTTGCGTTTTCTGAATACAGGTGAAAAAAAGTATTTTATTAAAACTTAAATATAACTGTTGTTTTTTCTGTCAAATAAAATTTGGCAGATTTTTTAATTTTCCATGCAGCAAAGGTTTTAATAATAGTAGTTGTCTGATTTGTTTTAATGACTGAAAAATCCATATATATATATATATATGTTAAAATTTATGTTTATGATAATTAATGTAGAATTCCCTTTTTCTCACTTTTTATTTACTTGATTATTTTTAGATTATTAGAGCTCTAACTTTTATGATAATATATATTATAACTGATATTAGTAATAAGAAATTTTTTCAGTCACACTTTACAATAAGGTTCATTAGTTAATGTTAATTAATGCATTTACTAACATTAATAAATAATGAACAATACATTTACTACTGTATTTGTTCATGCTAGTTAATGTTAGTTACTGAAAATACAGTAGTTCATTGTTAGTTCATGTTAACTCATCGTGCATTAACCAATGTTAACAAGCACGAACTTGGATGTTAATAATGCATTAGTAAATGTTCAATTATGATTAATAAATGCTGTACATCTGTTGTTAATGATTAGTTTATGTTAGTAAATGCATTAACTAATGAACCTTATTGTAAAGTGTTACCATTTTTTCTTCCACACTGTAATGGAATTGAACAGAACTATATATAGTTACACCCTATAAACTGAGATATACTGTGAATGTTCATTGAATTAAGGAATGAGTGTCAAGGTAGCAAACTGACCGAAAAAGTTTTTCTTCTTCTCAAAAACACGTTCACACAAGTCAGCTAGCGAAGGCACTGCAGCTTGAAGGACATCATCCTCACTACAGTTGGACGTAGCACAGGCTGTAGGGACGTTGTCAATACTTTGAGCTGCAGCATGGTCTGAGATTTGAAGGGTTGGTGCAGTGCTGGGAGAATGGAGGACTTCACTGTGGTCATCAACATGTACTGGACAGCCACTAGTGTTTGGTTCCTCCGCTGACAGGTGTTCAGTCCTGCCATTAATATCTCGACCTAAAAAAGAAAAAACATGTAATGGATGTCAATGGTTACAGGCTTTCAACATTCTTTAATATAACTTCTTTTCTGTTCAACAGAAAAAAAACATGTACTGGTTTGGAACAAGTCGAGGGTGAATAAATGATGGCAGAATATTATTTGTTTGGTGGACTATCTCTTTAAAATGCATAACCTTGAGTTTTTAATAATACACAAGTAAATGTTGTAGTTTGATTAATGCTGTGCAAGTATTTTTAATTCTTATTTCATAAATACAATAACTAAAATTAACGGATGGAACAGTTTTAAACTATTTATCGTCCTATTAAGCTGGATTCTAATCTCTGCATGTTCAGGGTGAAGTTAGCAAACTGACCAGTCACAGTTTTCTCCATATCCTGCTGCTGGCATAACTGTGGATCATCCTTCACCTGAAGAACACGTGCAAACAAGTCAGCTAGCAAAGAGATTGCAGATGGAAGGACATCATCCTCACTACAGTCGGACATGGCACAGACTGTAGGGACGTCGTCAATATTTTGAGCTGCAGCATGGTCTGGAGTTTGAAGGGTCGGTGCGGTGCTGGGAGAAAGGAGGATCTCACTGTGGCCATCAACATGGACTGGACAGCCACTGGTGTTTGGTTCCTCCAATGACAGGCCTTCAGTCCTGCCATCAATATCTCGACCTGAAAAAAGAAAAAGTATGTAATAACTAAAGATTGTTTCATTCACATTTGATAAATTAAATAATAACATTGAAAAAGTGACACTGCTCGATGTAAATGCTCAGTAGTCTTCCGAATACTGAAACATTGACAAACACATCTGTGTGAATGAATAGAATTAATACATTTTCAGAGTGTTTCTTCATTTTGTACAATCATTTTTTACTTAATTGTATTTTCTAATTGTTTATCTTGCTCTTTTTTAGAATATGGGTGAGAAATGTAAGTATTTTCTATTGTTCACAACAAATGCAGTACACATTTTTTATTCTTAATTCATGTTAGCAAAAAAATTAATATCATTAATCAATGAAACATTATTGTAAACTGTTACTAATTCTTGTATTGTTTTAACCAGCCAGGCATTTATTTAAAATGTTTTAAACTGTTAATGTTCACAACTGACAAAACAAAGAAGCAATTCTAAATGTTGCCATTTTTCTCACAAACCATACTGAAATTTAACTGAACCACTTATTATTACACTTATATTAAACTGTCATCTAGTCTGTGCATGTTCATTGAATTAATTAATGGTAAGTATTAAACTGACCAGTTAAAGTTTTCTCCAAATCCTGCTGCTGGCATGACTGTGGCTCAGTGTCCTGAAGAACACGTGCACACAAGTCAGCTAGCAAAGGCACTGCAGCTTGAAGGACATCATCCTCACTACAGTCGGACATGGCACAGACTGTAGGGACGTCATCAATATTTTGAGCTGCAGCATGGTCTGGAGTTTGAAGGGTCGGTGCGGTGCTGGGAGAAAGGAGGACATCACTGTGGCCATCAACATGGACTGGACAGCCACTGGTGTTTGGTTCCTCCGATGACAGGTATTCAGTCCTGCCATCAATTTCTCGACCTAAAAAAGAGCAAAAAGTATGTAATAACTAAGGATTGTTTTATTCACATTTGATAAATGAATTATTAACACTGAAAAAGTGACACTGCTCGATGTAAATGCTCAGTAGTGTTCTGAATACTGAAACATTGACAAACACATTTATGTAAATGAATGAAATGAATAAATATTCAGAGTGTTCCTTAATTTTGTACAATCATTTTTAGCTAACTGTATTTTCTAATTGTTTATCTTGCTCTTATTTTGATTAAGGGGTAAGAAATGTAAGAATTTTCTATTGTTTACAACAAATGCAGTACACATATTTTTTTATTCTTAATTCAAGTTAGCAAAAAAATTAATATCATTAATAATGGAACATTATTGTAAAGTGTTGCCATTTCCCTTATTATTTTAACCAGGCAGGCATTTATTTAAAATGCTTTAAACTGTTAATGTTCACAACTGAAAAAACAAGGAAGCCATTCTAAGTTTTGCCAATTTTCTCACAAAACATACTGAAATTTAACTAAACCACTTATTATTACACCCCTATTAAACTGCCGTCTAATGATTGAATTGCTTAATGGTGAGTGAGTTAACAAACTGACCAGTTATAGTTTTCTCCATATCCTGCTGCTGGCATGACTGTGGCTCAGTGTCCTGAAGAACATGTGCACACAAGTCCGCTAGCAAAGGCACTGCAGCTTGAAGGACATCATCCTCACTACAGTCGGACATGGCACAGACTGTAGGGACGTCGTCAATATTTTGAGCTGCAGCATGGTCTGGAGTTTGAAGGGTCGGTGCAGTGCTGGGAGAAAGGAGGACCTCACTGTGGTCATCAACATGGACTGGACAACCACTGGTCTTTGGTTCCTCTGATGACAGGTGTTCGGTCCTGCCATCAATTTCTCGACCTAAAAAGAGAAAAAATATGCAATAACAAATTTTTTTTAATTCAAATTTTATAAATGAAATATTATTTAGCCATATCAATGGATAATATAAATTATGAAGTGACTATTTGGGGTTTAGTTTTGTGGTTTCAACATGTATGTGCTTGTTATGCTCTTTGTGTTTTGACCTTACCTCCTACCTTAGTTAAAGCAATGAATTGCAGTTGCATGACAAAGTGAGCGTTTATGCAATGTAAAAAACTGAATGATGATGAGTTTATTTGTTTATTTTGATTTTGTAACACATTATATATTATACTGTAATGCATTACAGATTTTCTCAGTCACTTTGGTATATTTATTAAATCAGAATTGAAATTCTCAAAGCCGCTTGTTTCGTATTGCCTCTATACAGATTGTTACAGATTAAATTAGATACTGCTCATTCGTTTAGTTTATGAGATAAATAAAACTAAAATCTCCTGCACGGGTTGTGATGAAAACTGCCCAGAGATACAAAAAATTGTATAGGCCTACAGGCAAACTTGATCTTTAAATAAGTTTATCCAAGAGACGTGCTGGTTTGGAAATATGGAGAATAACTGAAGAAATATACTAAATCAACTGTAGATACACAATCGACTGTATGTTACAGACTTCATAAAACTGATTGATAAAACTAGGCTAATTAAAGATCATATTAAAATTAATAATAAAGCACTTAAACGACAACGAGTGTAGGGCCCTATATACAAACTTTGGTGTTCTTATAACATATGATTTACCATCACTGCTCATCGTGGATGGAGTGTTTTTCTCCACGAGTTCTTCCCCATCTGAGTGGGTTTTGTTGACGGTCCTTTCTCGCAGGACTAAAGCAATTACTCCGAGTAATGTAAACATTTTAAAAGAGTAAATAGTCTAAAAAACGAGAACTTTGAAAAACCGATCTATCAAAGAGATAGTCTTCGTGTATTTGCAGACTACCAGATCTTGAGTAATGACGCAAATTCAGCAACACGTCAACTTTAGAACGTGATGGAACGTCAATTGACATTTTTTAAATTCCAGCAACACCAAGCTAAAACGTGATTGGCCCATTTAAAGCATATTTAAAAAAAACTGAACAAAGTAATAGACAATAATTTTAGTTTCTTTTTTCGGGTGTATGTGTGGGGGTGGGGGTGTATGGAGGACAAAACCTACAAAACAATAAATAAATAAATAAATAAATAAATACGCAAATCTTCCTGTCTTCCTTCTTGTCTGTGTGTGTGTGTGTATGTGTGTGTGTGTGTGTGTATATATATATATATATATATATATATATATATATATATATATATATATATATATATATATATATATATACACACAAACACACTTATGATTTTTTTTATTAATAGTTAATTTGTTCCTATTTGTTTCTTATTACTGTAGTATTAAATTACTACAGTATTAAATGTGGGAAATCATTAATTAAAAGGTTATTAGAAAATTAAGCTAATAAACACTATTAAATGACTTGAGTAAAATATTAATATAGTGTTATACATTTGTTACATGTAAAAAGATTTTTTATTACATCTATTGTATTATTGCCTAACTTGCTATTATTTCCTTCATCATAAATTAATCCATTATATAAATTAAACCTGTCCAAATGAGATCATTCAGCAAGGCCAGCAAACGAGTATCTGCCATATTATTGTCAGATAATAATGACTGATCAGCTATAATGACTGATTAAAAACTGTTCACTCTATTATATTGAATGGCGATCGGAAACAATGCTCCCTATTCTATTCGGCCCCGTCTCAATCGCACTATTTGTGAAAATAAGCAAAGTAAACACTATTGTTTATTGTGTACAATATTTTAATCATATATATATCAAAATATATCGATGACGATGTCCAAAAAGACGTTATAACTTTAACATCCGTCGTAACCATATATGGTTTGCCTAGAATGTGTGTTCTAGGTTGTGTGGGCCTCAAACATGTGTGGTTCTGCAGGCCTGCAGCTGAATATTATTGGATCATCCAGCAAGAAGAGGGAGGACGAGGTAAAGTCGACATTTATTTATCAATTATAGCCATTTTAAAGTTTCACTATTTAACAGTTGTGTATTTTTGTAAGTGATTTTAGAAAATAATCTGGTTAAAATGCACAAAACTCCTTGAAGCAGTCTGAGGTAAGTTAACCTCAAATTAAAAATCTTGCAAAGATGATTCTGTATACAGTTTAACGACAAACAACACAAACAGTGGTTAGATCACTCGCAGGTTTCGTTAAAGTTATAACATGTAAGTTACTCACGCGACACAGATTGTGATCATATTAAAGTTATACGTTACGTAGGCTATTGCGTCATATTAAAGATGCTAGTCTGCCATACATTCACTGTGTGCATGGGGTAAACATGCCTGCAAGCTATTTCTTCATGCTAAATGTTATTATTAGCTCATTTCTGTTTTCACCTTCATGGTTTCATTCAACAAATCACAATATTTAACATTAGTTAAGACAATTTGTAAATTAACAAATAGTTTTAACTTTCTCTTTTGTGATTTGGTGTCATTTAGCCAGAGGCGTGAGTGTCTGACTAAGGAAATCACTCATACTTTTTTGTTTGGAGTACTCATTTGCTTTCTAACTTGTCTAGAGCTCAAATATTGCTATACATAATGGTGCTGTTATTAGTATTTATGTAACATTTTTAATACCCTTTAGTTACAACCACATATCATCCAAACCATCTCCAAGTGCGTGGCAAGGATACAGAATCAAGAGATTGAACATCACAAAGAGCGTGTTTCATGGCAAGTAAAATAAAAATTATTTTAGTAACTTGGGCAAAGTTAACTGTATTTAAACATTTTTAAAATCCTTTTTTTTTCAGTTTCAGGCCTCGGTGTTGTGCTGGATGTGAAGAAATGTTGAGACTTCCTTTGAGTTTGTTGAATGATTTGTGGAGCAGTATCCAACCATATGGTCAGCCCTTCCTTTGACCCACACAACAAAAGTTGAGAGGAGAAGAGACAGGTAATCTAGAGCTAAACTTGATTACTGATAGCTGAGTGATTACCTTAGGACAGTGTTTTTCAGTCCTGGTTCTGAGATCTGCACACAGAATTTAAGCCCGTACTCACACTAGGTACAGTTGCCTCGAACCGGGCCAAAGCACGCTTGTCCCCCCTCCCGTCTCCCCCGACGGCCCGTGCTCACACCATATCGGGCCTTGGCACGCTTACGTCATCGCTGCTGCTCTGTTCAGTGAGAAGCGCTCTCCATGGTAAGCCTTTTTAGCATTTAAATCTTTGTTCTGACTCCATAAATATATTTAGAGATATCTCTAATTATATTTTGACTAGTCATAATTATAATTCCACTACTCAGAATGACAATTAGAGATATCTGCAATTACAATTGTACTAGTACGAAATCAGATTGTAGATATCTGCAAATATATTGTAACTAGTCATATTCCTCCATTGACTTCCATTGAAAAATATTTGCAGATATCTCCAAATGAATTTTGACTAGTAACAATTGTAATTAGAGATATCTCTAGTTGAGTTTTACTAGTCATAATACATTTGGAGATATCTTTAATTCGTCATGTTTAGAGATATTTACAAATATATTTGAAGATATCTCTAATTGATTGACTAATAGTCGAATTACAGTTGTAGATATCTTGAATTGGATTTTTGACTAGTCAAAATTCATTTAGAGATATCTCTAATTACAATTGTGACTTGTCAAAACTCATTTAGAGATATCTGCAAATATTTTTCAATGGAAGTCAATGGAGGAATATGACTAGTAAGTCATAATATATTTGCAGATATCTCCAATCTGACTAGTTGAATTATAATTATGACTAGTCAAAATATAATTAGAGATATCTCTAAATATATTTATGGATAGTCAGAACAAGGTTTAAATGCTAAAACGGCTTGCCATACCCTCTCACCCAGTAGTGGAGATTTCTCTAGATATATCCTTTCAGTCGTTTGTTATGCATTGACATGCAGTCAAATATTTCGCCAAACAGTCCTTAGGGATGCGGTGACACGCAGTCAGATATTTCACCGCACAGATCCGCCACTTTTGGCGCTCATGAACAATCATAAAGCTCTCGTGCTGCAGGAATGAGGAGGTCTGCTGAAGGCGCGCAGCTGTCATGCTGTGAGGAGTTCTCGTCTTTAATAAACTACAGCAGTTTTGCGATCACAGAACAGTAAGAATGATTAAAGAGCCCATATTATACATGAAATAGGGTCATATCTTGGTTGTAAGGGTCTCCAACAACAGTCTAATATGCATGCAAGGTCAAAAAACACTTTCATGGTCTTATAATTTGCATTTATTTTTACCTAATTATTCCAGTGACTCCCGTATGAATCATCCAGTGATTCATTTGTTCCCAAACCCCTCCTTAGCACGAAGCTAATCTGCGCTGATTGGACCGATGACAGTCTGTCGCGATTGGTCGACTGCCTTCAGTCAGAGAGTGAAATGCCCAATAGCTAATCAGCAATATAAAAAGTAATCACAGATCATACACGCTCGATAGTGTAGGCGTGGATTTTAGCTGCCACACACAAACAAAAACACACACACACCTCCGGACGACAACGCTCCCGCTTCCGCCCGCACCCGCAAGGTTTTAGCCTGAACCCGACCGCTCCCGCTTATATTAAGAATTTGTTGTCCCGGTGCCCGACCCGCCCCGTTTTCTGCCCGCCGCGCCCGAACCCGCTAAAGAGCGGGGGAGAACAAAACCAAAAATCACCCAGCTATACAGTCCAGACAGCCAAGCTGTCTGTATAAACACACACAGCACCAAGCACACACACACAGACAAAGCTCTCTCTCTCTCATACGCGCGCGTGCGCACTAACACACACACACAAGCACCAAGCAGACACACAGGCAAAGCTCTCTCTCTTTCTCATTCGCATAGCAATATCCGTGATATTGCTAGACAGCCCGCTCCCGTCCCAAATTAAACCCGTTACCGACCACTCCCGCGATTTATTCGGAAATTTATTCCCGCACCGCGGGAATGCAGACCTCTACCACGGAGCTCCGTAAACAAAGCAGCACGCGTCGCGTTTTTAACGTGACTTTGCACGCGATAAGAGAATATAGCCAGTTAACCTGATACAGTACCGTTGGTTACAAGTAACAAATCACAACTAAATACATTTGCAAGCTAGAGTCAACGAGGCAACAACTTTAATCGCACGTACTTACACTTGAGAAATGGAGGAAGAAACCCATCCTGACGTCCATCAGTAAGTTAACTTACTCTTTACTGATCCTTCCTTCAACAAACGCAGATGAAGTATTCTTTGTAGCATGTAGTTTCCAGAAGTTTCCAGTGGTTTCCAACTGCTTGGTTATAATGCTGATGTTTCATCTTTGGGTAGAGACTCAATATTATCCATCTGCAGTGTGACTTCAATCGACCGGCATGTTTGTGTGCGTGTGTTTGTGTGTGTGGGTTTCTGCGTCACAGGGCGGGGCCTCAGGTTTGAAATCTCCCGGGTTTGCGCATGCACGTGAATAACTTGGTTTCGTTCGTACGTCATGGCGAAACACCTAATGACTCGTTATCAAGGCGACTCGTTTGAAGCACTATGAGTCGACTCTTTTATAGATGAATCAACCATTTTAAACACTGTATTCTTACAGATTTACGCCTTAGCTGGATATTTCACTTCACTTAGAGCTGTGTTACACACTACATGGAGGGGAATTTTCAAAAACCCATAATATGGGCTCTTTAATAAATCCACATGAAACAACCCCTTAAAAGTCACGTCTCGCTTCCAGTTTCGGGCTTTGGCACGTTTTGCACGTACACACAAGCGTGCCGCGCTAAAGCCCAAGTGAACCGCGCTCAGGCACACCTCTTCCAACCGGGCCAGGGCCGGCCAAGTGAACCGTGCCTGAGCCCGATTCAGCGCACTCACACTTCTCAAACGATCCGGGAAACGGGCCTGGGCCTGGGCATGGTACGGATGGCATAGTGTGAGTAGGCCCTTAAATTCAGTCCACCAGCCCCAGGGTTTCCGGTTAATTTTCATCCCATACAAAATTTGCCATATTTAGGATCTGATTTCTTAAAAAAACTGTAATCTTTACTGCCTGGCTATGATATGATATAAAGTGGGAATCAGACCAAACAAGATACACTGAAATAAATTATTTTTTTCTGTTTCATGTTTTTGAAATATGGAAATTAGTTTTACCCCAGTGTTTTCAATAGAATTTCTGTGCTAGCCTGCCGCTTTTGACAGCACCTGCATTTAAACCGTCTTTTGTCTCTTTTACGCTTTAACAACCAAATGGATGCTTAATTCTATGTAAATGAAAATATTTGAATTACATTACAACATAGATGCAGTAAAAGGAACCTTATTAAATTGAAAATAGTCACATTAATCTTTCACCAGAAGTTCATCATTGGCTGAAAAACACTAGCTGTGCATATAGCCCATTGTATAGTATATGCTACTGCATTTTTTGTTATTTATTTACTTGCTAGAGATAAATCTTTGAGATTTATTTAGAAGAAAACTGAACTTGTGCTTGTTTGTTGGATAACGACTGTTGCAGTGAAAACAAATTTGCAAACATTTTTCATCTTATGTTAGGGATACACTGATATAGAATTTTTGGCCGATACGATAACTGTAGATTTGAAGGCAGGTAATTGACTAGCCGATAAATAAAATTAATTAAAAGTTTTCAGCATGATTGCTAAAACAAAAGCCAAACACATACAGTGAACAACTGATTTTAATTTTAAAACTTCATAAAAGTTTGAACTGATCTTAGAATACTCAAAAAATACTTTTTTTCTTTTTTTTTTACAAACCTGTATTCGCAATTTCACATAAATCTGCATGCCAAAAAATAAATTATTTCATTTTCTCAGCATAGCAAATAAACATGCAAAAAGCTAAATAAATATATTTTAAATAAAATGAAAATTCAAATAAAAACACTAAGCCAAAAAGAAAATGAATGAAAGAACTAAGAACTGAAATCAGGTCAAATGTTCTCATTCGGTTGGGGAACTTCAGTGCTATAAGTGGATTTGATTTGAAAATCCACGAAATTTGAGGATTCGGTTCAGAAGCCGCTTGTCTGAAAGAGTATTGAACGGGCCAATGAATGCAATGAATTGGCAGCGTAAGCTTGTACAGGTGGGCTTCATTGCCAATTATCCCAGCATATAAGCACACCTGGAGCGAGCAAACGCCATCCTTTTCGCTTCAGAGACTTTCTGATCGAGTCGATGAGGGTTCCTCCTGCTGTGACCAGTGATTCCAGGCTGCTTCCGCCTTGCATGCGATAGCCACCTACCAGCGCTACCAAGCGCAGGCGCTGGCCGAGCTGCACGAGGGTGGGTCCAACCCAGGCTTACGAGCTTCGCACCGCCGCCGACTTAGCTCTTCGGACTACTGAGTCCGCTGCGTGTGCGTTGGGGAGGACAATGTCCACATTAGTGATCCAGGAGCGCCACTCCTGGCTGATATGCGCGAAGTCGACAAAGTCCGCTTTCTTGACTTTCCCCATATCCCAAGCCATGTTCGGCGACACCGTCTGTGAAATCACCTATGAATTCAAGGTGAGAGAGCAGTTGATGGGTGATGTCTTATCGGCGGTCCATAGCCCGCTCCGCCCGCCGTGCCATTCATACCTGCTCCTCGCCGAAGGCGCCCGCCTTCGAGAGCTGCTCCGCCCCCGCACACGCCTCTGGCGAAGCGAGCGCGTCGGGCACCTCGGAAGCAGGCAGCCCTGCCCAGAACGCCGCTAAGTCCGGCAACAGACCGAGAAGCGTCCCTGGGACAGGCCATCTGGAGAAGAGGGAACTTGCTCTTTCCCCGCTGGAGGGCGGGGCCCCATTTCCAACGGCACTTTTTACTGCCATGAAAACATCATGAAAGAGCACTTTTCCACTTCCCTGGATGTGACAGCCCGAAATCTGCCAGTCTGGGACGCTATGCTTTCTAGCTTGCAGATTCAGTGCGTTTCGCCAGTGGCTCACGAGCGCTGGGAGGACGATCTCCTTTCTCCCACCCCTCAAGCCTTCCCTCTGGAGCTCAGGTGCGGAGTGAGAGCAAATATCTCACCTCCAGCTTTTCCGTGGGACCCGCACGCTTCCCGGATCAGCACACCCACTCCGCGCTGCCCCACTGCTGGTACGTCAGCAATTGTAGCGATGAGTCCATTAGCGAGAGCTCTGCCTGCCTGGTTAGCGCGGGCCAGCTCTTCGCGGTGGCTCATACGGACAATCAGACTCGGCTATGCGATTCGGCCCCCCAAGTCATGGGTGTGTATTCGCCAGGGTCAGCCCCCTGTCCCCTGTCTTGCGAGAGGAGATTGCTGTCCTCCTGGCAAAGGATGCAATCGAGCCGCTCCCTCCAGCCGAGATGGAGATGAAGGTTTTACAGCCCACACTTCATCGTGCCCAAAAAGAGCGGTGGGTCACGGCCAATCCTAGATCTGCGCGTTTTGAACCGCTGTCTGCACAAGCTGCCGTTCAGAATGCTCACGCAGAAGTGCATCCTCCGGTGCGTTCGTCCTCTGGGTTGGTCTGCAGCATTAGACCTGATGGACGCTTATTTCCATGTCTACACTCTTCCTCGCCACCGTCAGTTTCTGCGGTTTGCGTTTGAAGGTCGAGCTTGGCAATACAAATGCCTTCCCCTCGGGCTCTCTCTGTCTCCGCGGGTCCTCACCAAGCCCGCGAAGGGTGCCTTAGCACCCCTTCGGCTCGCGGGCATCTGCATACTCAATTTTCTTGACGCCTGGCTTATTTTTGCCCTCTCTCGGAGCAATTGATTATGCACAGAGACAAAGTGCTCCGGCACTTCCACCTGTTGGGGTTTCAGGTCAACCGAGAAAAAAGCAAACTCACCCCCATGCAGAGGATCTCTTCTCTCGGGCTGGAGCTGGACTCGGTCACCATGGCAGCGCGCCTCTGCAGAGAGCGCGCTCAGCTGATGCTGTACTGTCTGAGAGAGCTCGACAGTAAAATAGTGGTCCCACTGAAACTATTTCAGAGGCTCCTGGGGCATATGGCATCCGCATCCGCTTCATGCCGCTCGGATTACTCTATATGAGACCACTTCAGCACTGGCTTCACGATCGAGTCCCCAGACGCGCATGGCACGCGCGCGCACACCGAGTCTCTGTTACTGCGCTGTGTCGCCGCGCCCTCAGCCCTTGGAGAGACCCCTCGTTCCTACAGGCCTGGGTGTCTCTAGAACAAGCGTGCAGTCTTGTTGTCGTTTCAGCAGACGCTTCCAACACAGGCTGGGGGGCTGTGCGTTGCGGGCATGCGACTGCGGACCTGTGGAAAGGTACCCAGTTGCATTGGCATATCGCCTGGAGCTGTTGGCAGTGTTCCTCGCTCTCCACCGTTTTTTTCCGGTGCTGGAGCGGCAACACGTGCTGGTCAGGACGGACAGTACGGCGGCGGCGGCGTATATCAGCCGTATGGAGGGTATGCGCTCTCGCCGCATGTCTCAGCTCGCCCGCCGTCTGCTCCTCTGGAGTCATCCGCGGCTGAAATCACTGCACGCCATTCATATTCAGGCAAGCTCAACCGTGCAGCCGATGCGCTCTCACGGCAGCCTTACGTCCTGGAGAATGGAGACTCCACCCCGAGTCTGTTCAGCTGATATGGGCGTGATTCAGGGAAGCCCAGATCGATCTGTTGCTTCCCCCCGAGATCGCTCATTGCCAGTTGTTCTTTCCCTGACCGAGTGCTCTCGGCACGGATGCACTGGCTTACAGCTGGCCTCGGGGCATGGGCAAATACGCGTTTCCCCCAGTGAGCCTGCTCGCGCAGTTACTGTGCAAGGTCAGGGAGGACGAGGAACAGGTTGCTGGTTGCGCCCCTCTGGCTCAACCGAACCTGGATGTCAGAGCTCTCCCTCGCGATAGCCCTCCCCTGGCAGTTCCCTTCGAGAGAGCACCTACTCTCTCAGGGACAGGGCACCATCTGGCACCCTCGCCGATCTTTGGAGGTCCTTAGACGCGAGAAAGACTTAGGTAACCTCCGATTGCGGTGGCTAATACCGTCACTCGGGCTAAAGCAGAGCGCGCCTATGCCCTGAAGTGGAGTCTATTCACTGAATAGTGCGTCTCTCACAGAGAAGACCCCCGTAATTTGCCACATCAGCGTTGTGCTTTCTTTATGCCGAGAGAAGCTGGAGAGCAGGCTGTCGCCCTCCACACTCAAGGTTACGTGGCTGCCATCTCCGCTCTCATGATGCGGTGGCTGGCAGCACCGTGGAAACGCATAACCTCATCATCTGGTTCCTCAGGGGCGCTAAGCGAATTAATCCACCCCGCCCCCTCTCATGCCCTCTTAGGATCTCGCCCTCGCTACACAAGCCGCGTCAGATCCCTTCGATCCTCGACTTAGTATCTTTCTGTCCCTGAAGACAGCTCTGCTGGTCGCGTTGATATCGATTAGAGGGTCGGGGACCCGGAGGCATTTTTCGATCAGTGACTCGTGCCTGTAATTGGGCTGGCTTTCTCTCACGTCCTGAGACCCCGCCCGCGATATGTGCCCAAGGTTCCTACCACTCCGTTTTAATACTAGGTAGTGAGCCTGCAAGCGCTGCCCTCGGAGGAGGCAGACCCAGCCCTTTCTTTATTGTTCAGTTCGCGTCTTGCGTATTATCCGGACCGCACTCAGAGTTTAGATCATCTGAGCAGCTCTTCGTCTGTTATGGCGGTCGGCAGCAGGGAAGTGCCGTACCCTAATAAGTTTTCCCACTGGATTGTGGATGCCATTCTCTCGCTTATCAGAGCCGAGGTGAGCCACGTCCCCCGAGAGTGCGTGCGCACTCCACTCGGAGCTTCGCATCCTTTCGAGCGCACACGCGGCGCCTCTCTAAGAGACATCTGTAGAGCTGCGGGCTGGGTGACACCCAACACATTTGCAAGGTTTAACAATCTGCGAGTGGAGCCGGTTTCCTCAAGGGTATTAGGTAACCCTTGGTGATTGAGGAAACAATTCAGTGGGGTGTTGAAACACGCTTGCTGCGCCATTCTCCCTAACAAGGAGGTACGTGCGCCTTTTTATCTGTCAGTAAAGTTCCCCGTCAGGTGAGCCCTGCAGATTCCTCCGTGGCCCCCAGCACTGACTCAGCGGAGGAGTCACCTGCTGGCCCACTACGTTGTTGGTCTGCCCACTGGTCAGCCCGCGTTTTGGGTATAGGTGCCTGCTATGCGTGATCCCCACTAGGCGATTCCATATGCTTATTCCGCCATGGCTAAGTTCCCCCCTGGGTGGACCCGTGTCTTCCCTCTCTGCTAACCACTCTTTTGCTATGCGTACTCCCCCTTTTTAGGGCTAGTCCATATGTAAATTCTGCCATCTATCCCCCCTTGGGTAACGGATGGCCTCCGCAGCGTCCTCCCTATCGGGATTGCACGCTTCCCAACGTACTGTCGTATTTCCTAGAATTATCTAGATGCTCACGACTTCCCAAAAAATATATCTAAATCCGTAAGACTTCTGTTGAAGTAGGATAAATTAGGGCCAGGGACACGTTGGAGGACCGCGCCTCCCATGATGTGGGTGCGTGACGCTTGCTTGACTATCCCCTCATCTGGGGCGTTGGTAAGGTGCAGTCATTATGGCGCTTTCCATAGTTCTCCCATTTCGTGGATTTTCACAAAGATCAAATCCACTTAATAGCACTGAAGTTCCCTAACCGAAGGGGAACGTTCGAGGTTACAGAAGTAACCCTCGGGGAACGGAAGTGCTATACTCCGTCGCCATAATGACTGTCCCTTAGCTGTTTGAAAGTCTCTTCAGCTTAAAAGGATGGCGTTTGCTCGCTCCAGGTGTGCTTATATGCTGGGATAATTGGCAATGAAGCACACCTGTGCAAGCTTACGCTGCCAATACATTGCATTCATTGGCCCGTTCAATACTCTTTCAGACAAGCGGCTTCTGAACCGAATCCTCTCATTTCGTAGATTTTCACAAAGATCAAATCCACTTAATAGCACTTCCGTTCCCCTCCTCGGGGAACGAAGGGTTACTTCTGTAACCTCGAACGTTCACCGTGGTACTCGCCAGTCATCTGAAACTCAGGCGGGACATAGTGATCTGTGCCTGAATGAGAAAGATTTTAACCATTAGTCATTTTTTAATCAAATAATTGTTCGATTTACAACAGATAAAGCAGATGTTTGTCAGTTTTTGGGAATAGTTCACCCGAAAACTAAAACTGTCATCATTTACTCACTCTTGACTAGTTCCAAACCTCCCGAGTTTCTTCTGTGAGCACAATAGAAGATATTTTAAAGAAAGTAGAAAACCTGTAACCACTGACTTCCATAGTACTGTATTTGTTTTTCCGACTAACTGGCTACAGGTTTCCAGCTTTCCTCAAAATATCTTCTATTGTGTTCAAAAGCAGAAAAAACTCATAAAAGATTAAAATCACTCGAAGACGAGTAAATAGTGCCTAAATATTTAGTATTAATCGATTAGTGGATTTCCTTCTATGATGCTACGTAAGAGCTTGACCCACTCAAGGTCCTCACTACAGTTTGAGACACACTTCACAGTTTTAAGGGATCATACATACCAGCAAGACATCTGTAAGGTGCATCGGTGAGGATTTCCCCGCATCCAAAGTCGATCAATTTGATTTCGAGGGTGTCCGGGTTGATCAGGAGGTTCTCCATCTTAATATCGCGGTGAAACACTTTGCGTCGGCAGCACGTTTGCGCTGCCACTGTTGCCTGCCGCATGATAACCCGTGCCACATTCTCGTCAATGATCGACTCTGAAGTATCTGAAGTATCTGAAGTGAAACAGTCACTGAGAGTAGAAAAGCCCAGCCTACTTACAATGTTGATGAACTTGACGTTCTCGGTGTGGGCAAATTTAATTGCCACCTGTTGAGCAAAACAAAGAAGGATGTGTTATGGAATTATACACAATCATTGCATTCAGAGTTTAAATTTTTCCAACACTATCTCACAGCAACTTTTTGATTTAGTGGTTAATTCGTATGAATTTGTACAATCTCATTGGTGTAATTTGCTCATCCGGGTTGACCATGCATTCTTTTAAAAACCTTACTATTACATACAAATTAATTTGAATTAGGAATTTGTACCTATTACCACTAACTGGCAAAATAGTTCAGTTTTCTCATGAGATCAGGGGGGTATTCCAGAAAGCTGGGTTAACTTACCATCTGCTAAACCCTAAACTCTCGGTTGATTTACCCAAAACCTGCTTACCGCGAGTATGTTGGTTCCAAAACAGGTGACAAGAGTTAGTTAAATCAACCTCCTGAAGATAACCGCGGGTTAATGCGCGTGCACGGCACACACCTGAAGGCATTTTCAGTAGATCGCCGAATTCACGAGAAAGTCACGGTGAGAAAAAAAGGGCAACGCACTTTACAGAGGCGAAGCTGGAGGTTTTAAACACAGAGATTACACATCTGCTTCAACGAAGGAAAGAAATATAGAATAAAAAATAGATAAGAAAATAAAAATTAAATAATAAGAAAATTTATTAGTTCATTAAATTACACATGCCACCCTCCATTTTATTGTAATGATAAATTAAACTACTCTTTAACATCCTTTTTGAGTATGTTGACTTAAACCACACACTCTGTCACTGTTGTAAGTGATTGTTGTCAGATAGCTTTAGGTTCTTTATATTTTGCATGCAGACGAAGTTCCTTCTGCCTCAACTAACAAGCAGTGTAAGAATTTTCTGCACTTTTCCATATTTGAATATTACTCTTGGATCACAAAATCTTTTATCTACATATTTAAATTCTAAAGTAGCTGTATAAGGTCCATCTTCAAAGATAAAGTCACATGAGCATCAACTTAAGGTGAGAAATGTATATGAAAAATATGTTACACGTTGAAAGGTGCGTGTATAAAGCAGTGTAAAAAATCATTCATTTTATTTCAGGAAATGAAGAAATGAACAGACCAAAATATTTGATTAAACATAGTTTTTTGACTAATTATATTTTTTTAGCACTCTTCCATCTGTTTTGTCTGCTTGGGTCACTGAGATTTCCTCTGGGTCAGGCTGCAGGTAGGGTGTCATCGTATAAGGCAGAAAAGGGTATCTTTTGTCCTCCAGCAAGTAACAATGTAGTGCCCAGTAATGATTCTATTTTATAATACAAATATATTAAAAATAAACATTGTGTTAAGCAACATTTGCTTTATAGTTTTTTTTTTTTACTATATTTGTGTTATACACTTGAATCATTACTTCTTGAAAATCAGCCATTTAGCCTTAACATAGTGATGAGGTGGGGTCATCACATATGAGCTGGTAAGTGGAAGCAGCAATAAGTTTAATAGTTGAAACACCAAAAGATTAAGGATAGAAAATTAAGTTGTACCTGCACACTTATACTTTGGACAAATTTTATATTATCAGTGTCCTTTAGTGACTGATGGAGCTTTAAAATCAGCTGCAATTAATGCACACAATAGCATTTAGAAACCCTGAAAAAAATATTATATTAAAAAATGTAGGTTTGTGTGCGTGAATGTATATATAAGAACGACGTCCTGCATCTTAAATTAAATATATATTTTCCTACAAAAGACAAAGCTGCCACTTATAATATTATACAGAAAAATGTGAGGGTGCAGAAGGAGAGAAAAAACACAAGATCTGTAAGTGAGATTCGAACTCGCTCCGTTGTGCGCTCCGTTGTTCTTTATCGACGCACTGTCCACTACGCTATTTCCGTGCTCTGAATCATCCGTGTAATGATACGCAGTAATGTATGACCAAGGAACTGTACAAAAGTGTAAAAAACAGTTCAGTGCCAGGCATACTGTACAGGTGGTCCTACTGCCACATTGTACAGTTGCCTAAAATGCCCTGACGCGAATACAAAGAGCTGCACTGAATGTTTTTTATGGTAAGCGCAGACCCGCGGTTTGTCACATTTGATTTCAAAAAGGTTTGTTAAATACATTAACATTATGAGTTTGGTTATGAAAAAAACTATGCACTTATAACCCTCTCACAACGAAAAAACTTGTATCTGTGTGTACACATCCATAAATATTCCCATCAAAAGAGCACGCAATGCTCAGTAAACTCTCTGAAACAGACAAACTCTGAAACATAGCAACTTACTCTCTGAACATAACCTGCTCTGGAGCACGGTCTGCGCGGGTAACCTGCTCTGGAGCAGGTTATCTTCAGAGAGTAAGTTGCTATGGCTACTTAACATACCCAGAAGTTACCTCCGATTTTGGAACCAAAGTTGAGGTTATCCACCTACTTACTCTCAAACTTACCCGGGTATGTCACATAACCGGCTTTCTGGAACAGCCCCCAGGCTGATATTTCAGTTGTTAACACTGAACAGACATATCGAGCTCCAAGAATATAAATGCAAAGAAGCAGTTTAATTAAGCACAAAAATGATAATCACATATATATTCATTATTTTTATCTGATACTCTGATTTAAAGCAGTAATTTAAATATTATTTCATGAAAATGTATACCTGAAGGCCATCTTCCAGTCGGCTTGCTGCTTGAACAAGCCCAAAGCCTCCTCTACCCAGCAGAACACCAAGTTCATAAGTGGATGAATTGATGACTTTCAAAAGATAAGTCAAAGTCAAAGTCAAAGTCAGCTTTATTGTCAATTCAGCCACATGTACAAGACATATAGACAATCGAAATTGTGTTACTCTCAGACCCAAGGTGCTTAACATTAATATAAAATATATATAAAAATAGTAGAGTTTAAGAAAAAGAAAATTTACAGTATATACATTGCACATAAATGTGGTCTAAAAAATATACATAGGTAATAAAATTGTAAACAATACAGTGACATTAGAGGCATATTGCACATGAGTGCAAAGTAAACCAGAGTTGTGCAGATAAAGAACAGTATTTTGCAAAAAGAACTTGTAAACATGATAATTGTGATAAAGTGACAGTGTCATATTGGGAGGTAGTATGTTGTGTCTGCAAAAAGTGAGATGAGTATGAGTGTGTGTGTGTGTGTGTGTGTGTGTGTGTGTGTGTGTGTGGGTGTGTGTGTGTGTGTGTTTGTGTGTGTGAGTGTGTGTGTATGTGTGTCAGAGTCCAGAGGTGCGAGGGGAGGAGGTGCGTGGGAAGGGAGCGGGGAGCAGAGCTGGGAGAGAGTTCAGCTTCCTGACAGCCTGATGTATGAAGCTGTCTTTCAGGCCCCGTTTACACTAATGCGTTTTAGTTTGAAAACGCATAAGTTTTGCTACGGTTACGCCATCCGTCCACCGGAGTTCTCGAGCGCCGAAAACGGATCGTTTCGAAAACGCTGGAGAAGCCGTTTTCATTCTGAAACGCTGCTGCTCCGTCTCAGTGTGGATGATGGAAAACGGAGACATCTGAAAACGGAGGCGGGGCTGCAGACATTCGCCTCTGATTGGGGCTTTTCCTCATTATTAAGTAGCCTAACACACACAGTTCAGTCCTGCATCTTGCATCTGTAAGTTCAGACTTCGCAAGTTTGATCAAGGCTGCAGTCTCTTCTTTTCAGTTTGATATGGAAAAGAGACTATACCGAGGACACGGGTAAATCTTTAAAGGGAACAGTGTACTTTATAACTTCATTCACATCACCCTGGCTACGTTGTTTCACTTTCTCAACAATAAAATGTAAACATGATATAAGGAACTGCCTATTTCCATTTTAATATTAACAATTAAACAGACAGCAGAAATGTTGAGGCGTCGTGCTGCATATATGAGCGTCATCTTCACTGTGTGGATATTTATAACTAAACGGAGCCGATAAGAACTGCCTCCTTTCAAATTCAGTGAAAATACACGCCCTCTCTTTTGCTGAATATCAGTTTTAATAATCGATAATGGCCATTATAACAGTATAACATACAATAAGTTTATACATTATAGGAAATATAGGCAAGCGATCAGTCAATATACAGAATGTACATGCTTACATTAATCATTAACTTATCTTTGCGCTCAGCCAAAACACGTTACCTGAGAACAATAATATATTCCAATGCCCAAAGTCAGGGAACATGTCGTTAGATAAAGACAACAAGATGAATGAAATATCCCGTTTAATAAATATAGTGAGATTAGATCCAGCGGGAGATGCTTGATGAGAAGTCCGACTAGTAGAGCTCTCATCTGGGTAGATGGGCTGCAGCGCTTGCCAAAGAGTGTGTGTGGTCACGTGATGTGCGTTTTCAGCGTTTTGGTGTGGACGGAGAGCAGTTCAGAAACGCTGGGTAAAACGCGAGTGTGGACGCGGATCGTTTTCATTCTAAAACGCCGTTTTAAAACTAAAACGCACTAGTGTAAACGGGGCCTCAGTCTGTTGGTCCTGGCCTGGAGACTGCGCAGTCTCCTTCCTGATGGCAGCAGACTGAAGAAGCTGTGCATTGGGTGGGTGGCATCTGCTGTTATGCAGAGGGCTTTACAGGTAAGACGTGTGCTGTAAATGTCATGAAGGGAGGGGAGAGAGACACCTATGATCTTCTCAGCTGTTCTCACTATGTGTTGAAGTGTTTTCCTGCAGGATGCATTGCAGGTTCCACACAGTGATGCAGCTGGTCAGGATGCTCTCAATAGTGCCTCTGTAGAAGGTGTACATGATTGGGGCTGGTGCTCTTGCTCTTTTGAGTATGGGGAGGAAGTAGAGGCGCTGCTGTGATTTTTTGGCTAGTGCAGTGGAGTTTTTAGACCAGGAGAGATCCTCCTGGATAAATCAAAGATGCTAATATAAAATGTCAATCAGTAGAGAGTTTATTTAATCGAAGGCTATTGTCTGATTCACACATAACAGGACTATTTAAATGAAATGTAGTAGTTTGTTTCGCTGATCTTCTCTTCTTTGGTCTGAAACAGAAACAGAAATCGTGTTATTGTCATCACACAAACTGCATAAAAAACAAATATAGGCAACATGCCTAAAGTAAAGAAACTGGACATTAAAGAACAGGTCAAATAATTTCAGCAAAGATATATACACTAGATATCGCATACAGACCCTGAGCGTGCATCAATACCGCCGCCACATTTGTACAGTGCTCTCAAGGACAAAAGTCAACCGCACTAGTCAAGATTAAAGCCAATTTGAAGATGCTGGGCATTAGCGCTGTGTACGGGTGTAGTAACGAGCAAACAAGGAAAACAAAGCACAAAGGCAGAACAATTCATAGGTAAGATTAAATTTTTTACGTTTTTGTATTTTACGAACTTTTGTGCTAAACCAGTAGCATTATTGATTATAATACAGTCTCTTACTGCACTGACCATAACGCAAAGAAGCACTAACTCACACTAAATTCTAGGCTTATGCTAGTTTTGTTGAATAAAATAAGCAAACAATGCAAAATAAATATGACCACAAGACGCTGCAGTGCTAAAAACTTGTATTATTGTCGGCTAAGTGAACGAGTCGTTCATAACGGGGGATTCATTCACAAAAGAATAGCTCCCTCCAATAAAATAAGAAGTGAAAGCAGGCGAGGGGGTGTGTTTCAGGACACGGATTAGATCAAATTTAACAGGGAGGGAGGATAATACATTTTCATGCACACAAACATGTTCTTTTTCAGGAATGTCCGTGCGGTCACTTACCCATTGATGTACAAAAGTGATGTAAAATTTCCGGAATTTGAAAAAATTTGCAAAGGCCTACTAACCACTGGGAAAACTCCCGATCATAGATATATGTGTATATGTCTATATATCTCCAATGCAACTTGGTCCCATATTAATTTCAAAGGAGCGCTACCCTGTACTAAAATAGCGGCTCTATTGATGCATTCCTTCCAATAGACATCGATAGCATAGGCGACATCTAATGTAAATATCTATGTCATTTCAGAAGCTTTTATCATACAGCAACTTATTCTCAGTGCAGTGTATTAGTACTGACTGTACAGCTTTCCATAAACCTGTAAATCTAATGCCTATTACCTACTAGCTAATCAAATCAAATCAAAAATAAGTCATTAACATGTATTTACCTTAAGCCAGGCATGGAGGTTGAGGCGCTCCAGTTCAATCCGCTCTCTGGGGTCTGTCTTGAGACAGCAGCGCATAAAATCGCAGCATTCTGTACAGAAAGAAAAGAGAGACATATGATTATTACATTGAAATTTGTTGACACTTAAACGATCTAGATCTGGGATGTGCAACTTTGCTCTTGGAGGGCCGCTATCCTGCAGAGTTTAGCTCCAACACTCATCGAACACACGTTTCTATAGCTTTCCAGTGATCTTAAAAGCATTGATTAGATGATTCAGGTTTGTTTGATTAGTAATGGAGCAAAAGTCTGGCCATCCAGGATGAAAGTTGCCCTTCCCTGATCAAGACGATCATCCTTTTTAAGCCACAAGTTAATTTGTTGTTCTGTCTAAAGGCAGACATACACGGTGCGAAGATTGTAGATTATGAAGGTCAGAAGATTATATATAGTGTCAAAAACATGGACATAGGTAGACATTGCTTTCAGAGTTAATCTCTCTCTCATTCTCCCTCTCTCTCATGTATCAGCTTTTGATAAAAATCGGAAAACCAGTATACCTGATTTGTGAATTATAAAGTGAAATATACAGTTAAAGTCATAATTATTAGCCCCCTTTGAATTTATTTATTTTTTTTATATTTCCCAAATAATGTTTAACAGAGCAAGGAAATTTTCATAGTATGTCTGATAATATTTTTTCTTCTGGAGAAAGTTTTATTTGTTTTATTTCGGCTGGAATAAAAGCAGTCTTAAATTTTTAAACACCATTTTAAGGACAAAATTATTAGCCCCTTAAAGATATTTTTTCCCAATAATCTACAGAACAAACTATCATTATACAATAACTTGTCTAATTACCCTAACCTGCCTAGTTACACTAATTCACCTAGTTAAGCCTTTAAATGTCACTCTAAGCTGTATAGAAGTGTCTCAAAAATATCTAGTAAAATGTTATTTACTGTCATCATGGCTAAGATAAAATAAATCAGTTATTTTTTATATAAATGATGTATTTTTCAGTTAGAGATGAGTTATTAAAAATATGCAATGCAGCAATGACCATACTAGCATCAATGATTTCCACTTCTCCTGATGGGAAAATCGCATACAAGTTCGTACAACAGCAATATTTCATGCACCTGCCTTGAGACTAAAAAATTACAACTGTTCTTTGCTGAAATGAAGATCTCACCTTCTGACAGGCCTTCTATGTCTTTTGTCATGATCCTGTTCAGTTCACGTAATGTTGGAAATTTCCAGAAAAGCATTACAAACAAGACTAGCCCGAGAGACCACACTGTCGCTGGTTCTCCGTGGTATTTGCCAGTCATCTGAAACTCAGGAGGGCAAAACTCTTCGGTGCCTGGAGGAAAGAGATTTTGTTTAAATCAACATGCCATTTTTTAATTGAATATCCATTATTACTATGCAAGAATTCATTTGATTGAGAGCTTGGCCCACTCAGAGTCAAGTATGAAAAGCCCTCAACTCATCACCACAGCTTTCATACATACCACAATAGGCTGTGTAAGCCTCATCTTGGAGGATTTCTCCGCACCCGAAGTCAATCAATTTGACCTCAAGGGTGTCCGGGTTGATCAGGAGGTTCTCCAGCTTAATATCTCGGTGTAACACTTTTCTTTGGCAGCATGTTTGAGCTGCGAATACCGCCTGTTTCATGATAAACCGAATGGCGTCTTCTTTAATGGGGCCAACATAGCTTTTTATAAAAGCGCTCAGGGGCTGACAGGGTATGGGCCGTTCCAGAACCATGAGGTAGAAGCCCTGTTCCACCTGCCAGTCCAGAAGCTCAAGAATTTCAGGAACCCTTGGGCCTTGATTGACAAGGATTTGAAGAGCAATTTCTATTGGAAGTGGTTGAGCAAAACCATCCTAGAAAGAAAGAAAGTTTGGAATGACATGAGGGTAAGTAATTAATAACATAATTTAATTTATGGGTGAACTAATCCTTTAATGTTAGCATGACGTGTTTGAAATGTAAAATTGTTAGACTGAGAAGAAACAAAAAGCACAGTCTTCTTACAATGCTGATGAACTTCGTGCAGAACATGGGACAGTGTTTCACTGCCACCTGATCAACAAAACAAAAGAATGGATGTTTTAAAATTAGGAACAAAGGAAATGATGAAATAAGACTAATAGGACAAAATGAATGGCTAGATTATTATTGCAATTCAGATTCATACCTGAAGTCCATCATCCAAACGAGTCGCTGCATAGACGGTCCCAAAACCACCTTCACCGAGCTCCTCACCAATTTCATATTTGCGTGAATTGATGACTGTTAAAAGAGAAATCAGATTTGTTGGGAAAAAAATTGACTACACTTACTATTATAGCTGAATGTTAGTTATCAAAAACAATTAAACAATATGTATATTTAAGTTAGTCTGAAGCTTAAACTACTAAACTGTAGGGGTGTAACTATTCGCACCTAACCATTTTGGTGCAGGACTTTAAGTTCAGTCAATGTGTACAAAATATGGACAAAAAGACAGATCAAATCAGGGAAAAAGTGACACTGCTGGATGTTAATTCTCAGCAGCGCTCCCACACATCTCTGTGCATGAATGAACAAGAGTGAGTACAACACCTTAATAAATATTCAATGTTCCCAGAATTTTAAACAATAATTTTAGGTTCTTGCGTTTTCTGAATACAGGTGAAAAAAAGTATTTTATTAAAACTTAAATATAACTGTTGTTTTTTCTGTCAAATAAAATTTGGCAGATTTTTTAATTTTCGATGCAGCAAAGGTTTTAATAATAGTAGTTGTCTGATTTGTTTTAATGACTGAAAAATCCATATATATATATATATATATGTTAAAATTTATGTTTATGATAATTAATGTAGAATTCCCTTTTTCTCACTTTTTATTTACTTGATTATTTTTAGATTATTAGAGCTCTAACTTTTATGATAATATATATTATAACTGATATTAGTAATAAGAAATTTTTTCGGTCACACTTTACAATAAGGTTCATTAGTTAATGTTAATTAATGCATTTACTAACATTAATAAATAATGAACAATACATTTACTACTGTATTTGTTCATGCTAGTTAATGTTAGTTACTGAAAATACAGTAGTTCATTGTTAGTTCATGTTAACTCATCGTGCATTAACTAATGTTAACAAGCACGAACTTGGATGTTAATAATGCATTAGTAAATGTTCAATTATGATTAATAAATGCTGTACATCTGTTGTTAATGATTAGTTTATGTTAGTAAATGCATTAACTAATGAACCTTATTGTAAAGTGTTACAATTTTTTCTTCCACACTGTAATGGAATTGAACAGAACTATATATAGTTACACCCTATAAACTGAGATATACTGTGAATGTTCATTGAATTAAGGAATGAGTGTCAAGGTAGCAAACTGACCGAAAAAGTTTTTCTTCTTCTCAAAAACACGTTCACACAAGTCAGCTAGCGAAGGCACTGCAGCTTGAAGGACATCATCCTCACTACAGTTGGACGTAGCACAGGCTGTAGGGACGTTGTCAATACTTTGAGCTGCAGCATGGTCTGAGATTTGAAGGGTTGGTGCAGTGCTGGGAGAATGGAGGACTTCACTGTGGTCATCAACATGTACTGGACAGCCACTAGTGTTTGGTTCCTCCACTGACAGGTGTTCAGTCCTGCCATTAATATCTCGACCTAAAAAAGAAAAAACATGTAATGGATGTCAATGGTTACAGGCTTTCAACATTCTTTAATATAACTTCTTTTCTGTTCAACAGAAAAAAAACATGTACTGGTTTGGAACAAGTCGAGGGTGAATAAATGATGGCAGAATATTATTTGTTTGGTGGACTATCTCTTTAAAATGCATAACCTTGAGTTTTAATAATACACAAGTAAATGTTGTAGTTTGATTAATGCTGTGCAAGTATTTTTAATTCTTATTTCATAAATACAATAACTAAAATTAACGGATGGAACAGTTTTAAACTATTTATCGTCCTATTAAGCTGGATTCTAATCTCTGCATGTTCAGGGTGAAGTTAGCAAACTGACCAGTCACAGTTTTCTCCATATCCTGCTGCTGGCATAACTGTGGATCATCCTTCACCTGAAGAACACGTGCAAACAAGTCAGCTAGCAAAGAGATTGCAGATGGAAGGACATCATCCTCACTACAGTCGGACATGGCACAGACTGTAGGGACGTCGTCAATATTTTGAGCTGCAGCATGGTCTGGAGTTTGAAGGGTCGGTGCGGTGCTGGGAGAAAGGAGGATCTCACTGTGGCCATCAACATGGACTGGACAGCCACTGGTGTTTGGTTCCTCCAATGACAGGCCTTCAGTCCTGCCATCAATATCTCGACCTGAAAAAAGAAAAAGTATGTAATAACTAAAAATTGTTTCATTCACATTTGATAAATGAAATATTAACATTGAAAAAGTGACACTGCTCGATGTAAATGCTCAGTAGTGTTCTGAATACTGAAACATTGACAAACATTTATGTGAATGAATAGAATTAATACATTTTCAGAGTGTTTCTTTATTTTGTACAATCATTTTTTACTTAATTGTATTTTCTAATTGTTTACCTTGCTCTTTTTTAGAATATGGGTGAGAAATGTAAGTATTTTCTATTGATCACAACAAATGCAGTACACATTTTTTATTCTTAATTCATGTTAGCAAAAAAATAAATATCATTAATCAATGAAACATTATTGTAAACTGTTACTAATTCTTGTATTGTTTTAACCAGGCAGGCATTTATTTAAAATGTTTTAAACTGTTAATGTTCACAACTGACAAAACAAAGAAGCCATTCTAAATGTTGCCATTTTTCTCACAAACCATACTGAAATTTAACTGAACCACTTATTATTACACTTCTATTAAACTGTCATCTAGTCTGTGCATGTTCATTGAATTACTTAATGGTAAGTTAACTAACTGACCAGTTACAGTTTTCTCCAAATCCTGCTGCTGGCATGACTGTGGCTCAGTGTCCTGAAGAACACGTGCACACAAGTCAGCTAGCAAAGGCACTGCAGCTTGAAGGACATCATCCTCACTACAGTCGGACATGGCACAGACTGTAGGGACATCATCAATATTTTGAGCTGCAGCATGGTCTGGAGTTTGAAGGGTCGGTGCAGTGCTGGGAGAAAGGAGGACCTCACTGTGGCCATCAACATGGACTGGACAGCCACTGTTGTTTGGTTCCTCCGATGACAGGTGTTCGGTCCTGCCATCAAGTTCTCGACCTAAAAAAGAGCAAAAAGTATGTAATAACTAAGGATTCTTTTATTCACATTTGATAAACGAAATATTAACACTGAAAAAGTGACACTGCTCGATGTAAATGCTCAGTAGTGTTCTGAATACTGAAACATTGACAAACACATTTATGTAAATGAATGAAATGAATAAATATTCAGAGTGTTCCTTAATTTTGTACAATCATTTTTAGCTAACTGTATTTTCTAATTGTTTATCTTGCTCTTATTTTGATTAAGGGGTAAGAAATGTAAGAATTTTCTATTGTTTACAACAAATGCAGTACACATATTTTTTTATTCTTAATTCAAGTTAGCAAAAAAATTAATATCATTAATAATGGAACATTATTGTAAAGTGTTGCCATTTCCCTTATTATTTTAACCAGGCAGGCATTTATTTAAAATGCTTTAAACTGTTAATGTTCACAACTGACAAAACAAGGAAGCCATTCTAAGTTTTACCAATTTTCTCACAAACCATACTGAAATTTAACTAAACCACTTATTATTACACCCCTATTAAACTGCCGTCTAATGATTGAATTGCTTAATGGTGAGTGAGTTAACAAACTGACCAGTTATAGTTTTCTCCATATCCTGCTGCTGGCATGACTGTGGCTCAGTGTCCTGAAGAACACGTGCACACAAGTCCGCTAGCAAAGGCACTGCAGCTTGAAGGACATCATCCTCACTACAGTCGGACATGGCACAGACTGTAGGGACGTCGTCAATATTTTGAGCTGCAGCATGGTCTGGAGTTTGAAGGGTCGGTGCAGTGCTGGGAGAAAGGAGGACCTCACTGTGGTCATCAACATGGACTGGACAACCACTGGTCTTTGGTTCCTCTGATGACAGGTGTTCGGTCCTGACATCAATTTCTCGACCTAAAAAGAGAAAAAATATTCAATAACTAAGGAATTTTTTAATTCAAATTTTATAAATGAAATATTATTTAGCCATATCAATGGATAATATAAATTATGAAGTGACTATGTGGGGTTTAGTTTTGTGGTTTCAACATGCATGTATGTGCTTGTTATGCTTTTTGTGTTTTGACCTTACCTCCTATCTTAGTTAAAGCAATGAATTGCAGTTGCATGACAATGTGAGCGTTTATGCTATGTAAAAAACTGTATGATGATGAGTTTATTTGTTTATTTTAATTTTGTAACACAATATCTATTATACTGTAATGCATTACAGATTTTCTCAGTCACTTTGGTATTGTGGCTTGTTCCGTATTGCCTCTATACAGATTGTTACAGATTAAATTAGATACTGCTCATTCGTTTAGTTTATGAGACAAATAAAACCAAAATCTCCTGCACGGGTTGTGATGAAAACTGCCCAGAGATACAAAAAAATTGTATAGGCCTACAGGCAAACTTGATCTTTAAATAAGTTTATCCAAGAGACGTGCTGGTTTGGAAATATGGAGAATAACTGAAGAAATATACTAAATCAACTGTAGATACACAATCGACTGTATGTTACAGACTTTATAAAACTGATTGATAAAACTAGGCTAATTAAATATAATATTAAAATTAATAATAAAACACTTAAACGACAACGAGTGTAGGGCCCTATATACAGACTTTGGTGTTCTTATAACATATGATTTACCATCACTGGTCATCGTGGATGGAGTGTTTTTCTCCACGAGTTCTTCCCCATCTGAGTGGGTTTTGTTGACGGTCCTTTCTCGCAGGACTAAAGCAATTACTCCGAGTAATGTAAACATTTTAAAAGAGTAAATAGTCTAAAAAACGAGAACTTTGAAAAACCGATCTATCAAAGAGATAGTCTTCGTGTATTTGCAGACTACCAGATCTTGAGTAATGACGCAAATTCAGCAACACGTCAACTTTAGAACGTGATGGAACGTCAATTGACATTCTAAATTCCAGCAACACCAAGCTGAAACGTGATTGGCCCATTTAAAGCATATTTAAAAAAAACTGAACAAAGTAATAGACAATAATTTTTAGTTGTTTTTTCGGGTGTATGTGTGGGGACGGGGGTGTATGGAGGATAAAACCTACAAAACAATAAATAAATAAATACGCAAATCTTCCAGCAAGAAGACAGGGAGGAAGAAGTAAAGTTGACATTTATTTATCAATTATAGCCATTTTAAAGTTTCACTATTTAAGAGTTGTGTATTTTGGTAAGTGATTTTAGAAATAAATGATCTGTTTAAAATGCACAAAACTCCTTGAAGCAAGTCTAAATGTTATTATTAGCTCGTTTCTGTTTTCACTTTCATGGTTTCATTCACTAACAAATCACAATCTTTAAAATTAGTTGAGACAATTTGTAAATTAACAAATAGTTTTAACTTTCTCTTTTGTGATTTGGTGTCATTTAGCCAGATTGTCTGACTCAGGAAATCACTCATACTTTTTTGTTTGGAGTACTCATTTCTAACTTAAGAGCTCAAATATTGCTATACACAATACTGTTATCAGTATTTATGTAACATTTTTAATACTCTTTAGTTACAACCACATATATCCAAACCATCTCCAAGTGCGTGGCAAGAATACAGAATCAAGAGATTGACCATCACAAAGAGCGTGTTTCATGGCAAGTGAAATAAAAATTATTTTAGTGAAACTTGGGCAAAGTTAACTGTATTTAAATATTTTTAAAATCCAAATTTTTTTTTTCAGTTTCAGGCCTCGCTGTTGTGCTGGATGTGAAGAAATGTTGGGACTTCCTTTGTCTTTGTTGAATGATTTGTAGAGCAGTATCGAATATGGTCAGCCCTTCCTTTGACCCACACAACAAAAGCTGAGAGGAGAAGAGACAGGTAATCTAGAGCTAAATTTGATTACTGATAGCTGAGTGATTACCTTAGGACAGTGTTTTTCAGTCCTGGTTCTGAGATCTGCACACAGACTTTTAAATTCAGTCCACCAGCCCCAGGGCTTCCGGTTAATTTTCATTCCATACAAAATTTGCCACATTTAGGATCTGATTTCTTAAAAAAAATTGATATAAGAAATTTCTTATATAAAATTTTCTTTATATAAAATTGATTTCTATATAAAGTGGGAATCAGACCAAACAAGATGCACTGCAATAAATTATGTTTTTCTGTTTCATGTTTTTGAAATATGGAAATTAGTTTTAGTGTTTTCAATAGAATTTCTGCGCTAGCCTGCCGCTAATGACAGCACCTGTATTTAAACCGCTTTTGTCTCTTTTTACGCTTTAACAACCAAATGGATGCTTAAATATTTCAATTACATTACAACATAAATGCTGTGAAAGTAACCTTATTAAATTGAAAATAGTCACATTAATCTTTCACCGGAAGTTCATCATTGGCTGAAAAACACTAGCTGTGCATATAGCACATTGTATAGTATATGCTACTGCATTTTTTGTTATTTATTTACTTGCTATAGAAAAATCTTTAAGATTTATTTAGAAGAAAACTGAACTTGTGCTTGTTTGTTGGACAAGGACTGTTGCAGTGAAAACAAATTTGCAAACATTTTTCATCTTACGTTAGGGATGCACTGGTATAGAATTTTTGGCTGATACAATAACTGTAGATTTGGAGGCAGGTAACCGACTAGCCAATAAATATAATTATTTTAAAGTTTTCAGCATGACTGCTAAAATAAAAGCCAAACACATAAAGTGAACAACTGATTTTATTTTTAAAACTTCATAAAAGTTTGAACTGATCTTAGAATACTCAAAAAAAAAAAAAAAAACTTTTTTCTACTCAAAAGAAAAATAGCAATAATTTCAAAATTACAAGGCGATTACAGACCTGTTTTCGCAATTTCACATAATTCAGCATGCCAAAAAATAAATTATTTCATTTTCTCTGCATAGCAAATGAACATGCAAGAAGCTAAATAAATATATTTTAAATAAAATGAAAATGAAAATAAAAACACTAAGCCAAAAAGAAAATGAATGAAAGAACTAAGAACTGAAATCAGGTCAAATGTTCTCAAATGAAATGTGTTACAGTAATATACTATTCTTAGTTGTTTGACATTTTTATGACAGCATTACCGCAAAATTCTCTTGTGCTTCCACAAAAATCATTACATGTCAGTTATTAATAGCTGATTTAACTTTTGACAGCATGCGTTGACTATTTCATTTAACACAGAATATAAACATTTTTCTTTTTATATGTGTTTAATTCGATCGAATGCTAAACATGGACATTTTTTTTACAGAACAGCCAGAAGTAGGGCATTCAAATTTATCAATAAAAATAATCCCATTTGCATAAATAAAATTTAGCCTAATCTGTATTTTCTATTCCTAACAAATTATTCAACAGATTATTAAAAATGGCAATGCTGTCTAAAATGAAACTAGTTTTTCTGAAAAATCTGTTAGCAAACACAAATGTGATCTTGTTGAACATGACTGATTATGTTGAGTCTTGCTCAAATGGACAAAACATAAAGAAAACGCCTCCATCACAGAGAAACAGGCACTCGTATGAGGTCTCCGCCTAAAAGGAACTTGCATCCATTTTTCTTCTTTGTGTAGATACAATTCTATTTGCTTTCATCTATTAGTATTTTTTTAAACATAGGCCTGTCTGTTTTTGGGGGTCCTGCAGATAACTGCCTGGACCTGCATTCACCTTATAATTTTTTTCCTGTGCTGCACTGTTGCATCACATTATCTTTAAAATAATTCTCAGCACCTAATTTAGAATTGATCTGAGTATTTTTCAAGATAAAACGTAATGCAAACAAAGTAGATGTTTATGTTTAAAGTTAACGATTAAGTTAAAAATTAGTTGAAAGGTTATTAAATAAATTTACAAATTGTAAAAAAAAAAAAATTAACAACTGCTTTAAACATTACACTGCTTCACCCCATGTACTTCTAAATATGTTAAATAACACATATTCATTAATTCGAGCAGCACGGCTGCTGAGAAGGCTTTGTTAGATCACTGTGTGTAGAGCCATAGCCATCACGTGTTCTTATTATAATTATTATAAATATGCAGATCAAACTGAATACAATCTTACATTAACGACACATGGCAAGCAACGCGTCGTTGATGTAATTTTTTCGTTTATTTTATTTTTAATAAATTTGCAACAAATTTAAAAAAAATATTTTTTCACACTGTTATTATGGGGTATTTTGTGTAGAATCTTGAGGAAATAAATTAATTTAATCCATTTTAGACTAAGGCTGTAGCATAAAAATTTTTGGGAAAAAGCGCTATGAATACTTTCCAGATGCACTGTAAATACACATCTTTTTAAAGACTCAATGTACCATCAAATACAACAGACTATTCCTGGATATTTCTGGAGTTCCAATCAGACTGTAATAATGATAAATTAGGAATTATATTTATATATCAGTCAGGTTTTGTTAAGGAAAAATTATGGTTTGGGGTTACGTTCAGTATGGGGGCATGTGAGAGATCTGCGGAGTAAATGGCACCATCAATAGCCTGAGGTATCAAGACATTTGTGCTTCCCATTACATTACAAACCTCAGAATAGGTAAATTCTTCAGCAGGAAACCATTACTTTACATTACATTACTCATACTTTAGCCTTCACAAGTTCTTGATAACAAAGAAGGTCAAGGTGCTCCAGGATTGGCCAGCCCACTCACCAAACATGGACATTAGTTCTTTTTCCACTGCACCATGACTTTATATTCTGCACTGTATTATTTCTGTTAAGTGACAAGACTTTTGTCTAAGCAAAGTCAGACCTTACTGTTCTAATTAAATAATTAAAAATCAAGGCATGATCATATTTTATTTGGTAAAATAAGCGTAATCTAGAGGCCTTTGCCTTTCATATAAGCCACTTTTGATTCCAAATGATCAACTAGAAGTCAAGTAATTATTTGTTGTTCCTAATACTTGGATAGTCGACAAGAGTTTTGTCAGGTAGTGTACAGTTGGAGTCAGAATTATTACCCCCGTTATACTTTCCCCAAATTCTGTTTAATGGAAAGAAGAAACATTTCTTAACAAAATAGTTGGTCACACTTTATTTTGATGGTACGTTTGTTGATTTTAAGTTACATTGCATTTACAAATAATTCTTATTAGATGATAAGTAGACTGTTAGGTTGGGGTTAGGGTTAGTGTAAGTTGACATGTGCTTGCAAAGTTGCATAAAAAACTGCTTTTATTCTAGTTGAAATTAAACAAAAAAATACTATTTTATTATAGAAGAAAAAAATAGATATTGACTGAAATACTGTGAAAAATGTTTTGCCCTGTTAAACATCATTTGGGAAATATTTGGAAAAAGAAAAAAAAATCACTGAGGGCTAACAAATCTGACTTTAGCTGTATATAGGCATATACACATCTATATGAATATGTATTTAATTGTTTTATAGTAGGCTATGTATATTGTTTGTATTACTTTTCTTTATCTTACATGTTGTTTCTATGATTATTACTTGCTATTAATATTATTGTTATTAACTTACTATTATTTTGGATGGAGAGACAGAGAGAGATTACATAAAATATGAATAAAATACTTTATAATCTAGGCTACTTACTGAATAAGTTACAGCGCAAACTTGTAAAAAAGAAAATAAGTTGATACCGGAGATAATAGGGCTTAAAGCTGTTTGTAGAAGTAAAAATAAACATGGTACACATTTTATTGTGCCGTGAGATTTACGTTTGAAAGTTCCTGTGAACAAAAATACGAAACCAACGATTGAACTGATTGGAGATCAGCGCTTGGGACAACTAACGGGAGAGTGACGTTCGAGTCACGTGCACAGCTCGAGCTCGTCACATGATCAGCTGATGACTGCTTCCCCTCTGATGGATGCAGGATTTCCAGCCTTCGCCGCTTCGACGGGCTCACAGCAATCCATTTCTCTCCAAAATACGACAAGCCGACAGAAAATAACAAAGCAGTAGCTTTAGGTTCAGTCGAGGAGGAACCTTTAGATAGCAAATCTGGCGCTGCTGTTGGAGTTGATGATGAACGGGCACGCGATTTTATACACCGGGGTCACTTTGGCCTTCTGGTCGACTATGGTGATCGTCGGTAAGTGCTAATAAAACCTTTTAAAACATACATAGAATGAACACTCTCATCTTGTTGTTATTAATTTGTCTTTATTCGTATTTATAATTCTTTCTTCTTTTTAGCAGATAAGCATTTTGACGTATTTAAGCAGACGTTAGCTGTCAGACACTAGCACGACTAACGTTAACGTTACGCCGAACAATAATAATATTAATGTCATTGAGGAATAATGCAAGCTGTTTTCAGAATGAAAACATTGGTGTAAAGTTGAAATGAAATGTATTATATAATTATACTATAGGAATAGTACCGAACCCTTTAAAGTCCTGTCGGTGAGTAATAAGCATAATATTACACCTGCTGTGATGAGAACGTCATTATGTTCCTGAGGTGTTTCTTTTCCACACATTGACCGTAATGACACTGAAGAGTAGCAAAATGCATTTGTATATGTAGCCAGCATAGCTTTGTTTTGTATTTGCTACAAGGTTGTTAAACAGGTTTTATGAGCAAATGAGGAAGATGGCTCTCACATGACTGTGAGCTTTCACGTATTCCCTCTATGACTGAATGAAGAAGTGTGTGTGTGTGTGTGTCTGTGTGTGTGTTTTGTGCTACTTTAAAAGTTATTACCGTGCTACACTTTTTTTATATATATAATGATATCACCTTGATATTAACGTCATAGCTAAAAACAACACTAACCCATTTGTTTTTATTTCTCCACAGGTATTTGCTATACAATTTTTGACCTTGGATTTCGATTTGATGTAGCATGGTATGTATTGTGTAAACCAATCCTTCAAATACTATAATATTATGTTATTGCTTAACATGCTTGTTTTGTCCATTTACTGTAACATTAATAGCATGTAGTTCTGAAGTCCGTATTAGCTAATTAAAGATACAATTAATAATTTAAGTGTTCCCTATGATCTTTAGAAAACCTGATCTTTTTTGTCACAGGTTTTTAACGGAGACTTCTCCATTTATGTGGGCTAATCTTGGAATTGGCCTGGCCATTTCTCTGTCTGTTGTTGGAGCTGCATGGTAAGACTGTCCATTTCCTCTTTTTAGTCCAGTAACTTCGGAAATTCTGATCTGTAGTTTTCAATATCTCTTTTTTTTAGCTTTAAATTTAAAATGGCTCCATAAATGATGGATTCAACTATTTATGTTTAGCATACTTGACAAAATGTAATGTAATGCAAAAAAATTAACAACAATAACAGTTTTAGTAACAGTAACAGTATTATTAACAATATTTTTAAAAATATATGTTTTAAAGGCTAGATATTGTACTAGTAATGTGAATTGGTATCGTGAGAAACAATGTTTTTTGACTCTGCAGGGGGATTTACATCACTGGGTCCAGCATCATTGGTGGTGGAGTCAAAGCTCCAAGAATCAAGACCAAAAATCTTGTCAGGTAGATAAAATGTACTTTCTTTTTTATTTTGATTGAGTTTTCAGGATAAACCAGCGCAGAAAGACACTTCTGTATAAATTGAGAGATTTTATCAGAACCATGATTTTTAATCATCAAATGTTAAAAGTGCAATGTAGTTTTAATTCTCCTTCCAAAACAGTTAGATTAATAAAATGCTCATCTGGTTCATCTACCTTTATTACAATGTTGTAAAATATACGCAATTCCATCTGTTTGGTAATTCAGTTTTATATTCTTGCCTAAGGATTTTACTTTTTACTAATTTTTGACAATTTCTTTTTTTTTTCTAGTATTATCTTTTGTGAAGCTGTTGCCATTTATGGGATCATCATGGCAATTGTCATTAGCAATTTGGCAGAGGTAAGTGAAAACCTACCCATTTCTTAGTAGGCGTGGGCCAGTATAGGTTTCTGATGGTAGGATAATCTTGGATAAAAATATCACTGTATTGTGATTATTCCTTTAAACACAAAGTGAAAAGCAAAAACCTTTTTTCACCCCCTTGAACACAATATGTTATATTTTAGGAAGCATTACAATAATTCAGAACATTAAACATGTCAGGCTAAATAATTTACATAAATAAACGACATCTGCTGTCCTTATTAGTTTCATAAACACTATTTTTTACAAAATGTAAAAAAAACACATAAAAAAACCTTACATATACCTTAGAAATGGTATTACAGAAAATTTTAGTGGTTTTAAACCTTGACTTTTCCAAGCCATGATAAACCTTGAAACCGGTTGTCATCCAATGCCAAATTTCTTGAGAAAGATTTCTTTTATGTTTTAATGTCATTTAGAACTTCAGTGGCACGACTCCAGAGACTATTGGGTCAAAGAACTACCAAGCGGGTACGTGATGCTCTAAATCCCTCATCCTGAGTGTAATTTCTCCCTTAACTTCTGTTGAGCAACCAAATGACACTGGTGCTGTCCTTTCAGGCTACTCCATGTTCGGTGCTGGACTCACGGTTGGCTTTTCAAACCTCTTCTGTGGCATCTGTGTTGGCATTGTGGGCAGTGGTGCTGCCCTGGCGGATGCTCAGAATGCCAACCTCTTTGTCAGGATCCTTATTGTTGAAATTTTCGGCAGTGCCATTGGACTGTTTGGAGTGATTGTAGCCATTTTGCAGGTATGCTTTTTTAAACATATATTTTTTATTCTTTATAGGCTGAATATGTTTTGTTTATGGTTTTCTAAACAGGATTAGCATAGCACTTTACTGGAAAAGTAGTTGTTTATCATTTGAAATATGCTGCAACATATATTTGGAGCATTTAACTTCAAAACATAAAACACACACATTTGTTTTTGGTAAAAAACAAGAGATATGATTGTGTGTATTTTAGCACATTTAATTTCAGTGTTTTTTTTAATAAATCAATTGCTTTAGCTATGACGTTTATAATACATGTTTATGGTTAATGACACTTTAATTTCTGTTTGTTTAGTTTTTTTCCTATATTTACATTCCCTTTTCTCTTCTGAATATTGTTAAGAAATTTGATGAGAGCTAAAATACATGTTCATTATATATATATTTTTTGTCTTATGCTGCAGTCACACTAGAGCAATGATCTCAAACTCAATTCCTGGAAGGCCACAGCTTTGAATAGCTTAGCTCTAACCAGCTCCAACTCACTCCTGCTTAATAGTCTCTGGTGGTCTTGAACACCTTGATTAGTTGCATCCACTGTGTTTGATTAGGGTTGGAGCAAAACTGTGCAGAGCTGCGGCCCTCCAAGAATCTATTTTGATATCTATGCAATAGAGTTTGTACATGTAAAATTCTATAATACAGCACTGTGAAAAGGGGCGGGATTAAGCAAGATTATTAGACATAAAAAAAACAATTGGTCCATATTTAAAATTTCATAGAATTTAAAATAATTCTGAGTCCACCAAGCTTAAACTTTGCAACGCAGTGATCTGTGAAGTTTGTTGCATGAGCTTGCGTTTCCAGTCTGTTGCATTCGCATGCATATGAATGGAAGTCTATGAGGTGAAAAGTGCAGTGTGACTGCAGCTTTACTTGACTGAGCATGACCTTTTTTAATATAAAATACAGCATTAAAATTAAAACCAATGCAGAAAATCTGTCTGATGCATACTTTTAATGTAAAAAGTTTTAGTTTTGTGCGAGTGGTTCACTTTAAGTAGCAAATCCTGAGTTGTTAGCAAGCTTATCAGACTTGCTCAACTGATAGGAGAGAACTTTAAACTGATAGATGTTTTGGGTTTTAAATTACTTCTAAAACGTTGAAATCTCTTAGATTATTTTAACGTAAATCTATTTGTTACCCAAAATATAAATAAAGAAACACAAATCCAAAGATTTCTTGCTAAGAATTTGTGATTTTTAAAGCAAATGTCCTGATCTTTTTGTCTGCTCTTTTTTTTTTCTTTTTCTTTTTTAAATAAATCAAGTCATCTTATATTCCAGCAGCACTATTATCAATATACACTGCTAAAAAAATAAAAGGAACACCTAACACAATGAAACTTGAAGTGTTTCCTATATTTTTTGAGCAGTATACATTTAGTAATATTGTCAGTACACCCATTATTCAGGTATCATGTTGTCATTAAGTCATCAGATAGCTTGTACTTTGCTTTCAGTGAGTAAATATGTATTGACTGAAGGATATTATTTAAAAGAAAAATATTATTTTGCTCTTAGTTTGAAATGAAGTTTCCTCTCCCCTCTTCTTAATATTATTCCTCGTGTTAACAGGCTTTTAGTTCACCTAACTGACAAAGTGCTGTCATGAAGCATATTCTTCCCCGTCTGGTTTCCACCAGGATGATCTTTTGAATTATTTCTCATTAATATCCATCTAGCAAGTTATGTCCACTCACTGGAAAATGAATATTTTATCACCATTTCCAGTCACACATTGTAAATGAATCCGACAAGCATACTTGAATTCAGATACAGATTACTTTGCCACACCAGATCAACTCTTTTTAAAGGAGTCATTTCACGAGGCCTACACTTGCAATATGTCCTCTAATGATAAGATTTTCATGATATATTTTTGGTTGATTCGTTCAATATTCAGTGTTATTGATTATCAAGATTGTGTTGGTTAAACTTATGTTTTTTGATTTTTGATCTGCCTAATCTTTACCAAATATTTTTTTTTCCTCCCAATTTAGACATCGAAAGTAAAAATGGGAAATTAGACGACTACACAACCTACAGATCAAAGATGCTGTGTTGCTGTTGCAAACCGGAGGTGTAAATACATAGTAAATTATTTAAATGTATTTTCCTTTGTGTCTGTTTTTAACCATCATTTTCTGAAGATTGAAATATTGTATGTGCACCAATTTGTCTTAAACGAGTGCATGATGCCGTTTGTTCACTTAGGTTGACATCTCTCAGTTCTGTATGAAATGAAAATATCACTCAATGTTTTTGCCCATACTATCTCATAACATAGAATCCCAACATGAGGATTGTTCTGTTTGAAAACGAGAGGTATTATATTTATTAAAATAGCCTAATAACATATATGATGATCTTGCATATGGTGAAAGAACCAACTTGGCCCTATGTTGAGGTCCGTTTTGACATAAATAGGGTGTTATGTTTGTAATCATCTCAAATTCCAATATATAGTTGGCTGTGATTGTTCTGTACAGTACAAGAAAAGTGATTTCAATTGCATTGGTGTGGTTCTTTGCATTGGATGGCCGTAAATCGTGAAGTATTCTCTTGGTCGCCGTATGCAAGGGTATTCTTGTGTTTGCGTGATGAGCTGATCTGATCTCACTCTCATGTGTTGTGTTCCTTTCATGTAGCTGCTGTATTTAAGCAAAAATTTCTTTTAGGAAAAAAAAGTTGTACCAAAATAATAATGGTAAAAATGAATCTCCAAGTTTATCTCTGCCAGCGTAGAGCCTCACTTTGTAGATCTCTTCAGTTCTGGTTGGTTAAAAATCAAAGGATATATTAATCTGATGTGTGTACATATTAAAAAGAAATCTGCTATTTTGTGAAGCATGAGGTTGTTTGCCATTCCGTCTTTTCCTAGTTGTCTTGTGTTTTATTTTTGTTGTTTGTTTGTTTACTTTTTTTGTATTCTTTTTCTTTCTTTCTTGAAACAAGAAGTGGTCTTTATCCCCCAGGTTACTGTATAAAGTCTCAGCTTTATGAACAATATGTACTATTCTCTTTTTACTATTTGTGGTGTGTCAGGTATTTCTGAATAGGCTGTCATGACCTCAAAACTTCATCATTGGTTCCTTTTAAATTTTCTATTTTTAAAAGCTTTAATGTTAATTTAATATAAATAAATAAATGAGTGCAGTTTTTCCATTATAAATACCCCCCCCCCCCCCCCCCAAAAAAAAAAAACTGTGATAAATGCTTAAGTTGCATTTATCATGGATCTTATTTAATTTATAAATTACAAATATGTAAAGCAGGGCTGTGCAAACTCTGTCTTGGAGGGCTGGTGTCCTGCATAGTTTTGCTCCAACTTTCTTCAGTAAATCTGTCTGGAAGTATAGCTAGAAAAGCTTAATTAGCTGGTTCGGGTTTGTTCAATTGAGGTTGGAACTAAAATATGCAGGACATCAGGCCTCCAGGACTGAGTTTAGGCACCCCTGATATATAGGAAAATCTCAAAGGAACCGGTGGTAAGTTAGGCTTGTCAGTTTTGAAGTCGTCAGTTTTCAGCATCCTGATAGACACAGATATTTAATGCTATACTTAATTTTTGTGTTTGCAAATTTCAACGAGGCTGTATGGTTCTTTCTCAACCTCAAAAATAATATAAACAAGTTTAGAAAGACATTGCCAATTTTTGCAGTGGCTGAAATGCTTAACAGTACAACCCACAGCCTCATTTTCATTCATGTACAATTAAATAGTGTTTTTCCTTCGCTGCAGTCTGTAGGTTATCTAGCAAACCTGACAGTGCTCCGTTTGAACCACTGGTTATGATGACTATGATCAAACTCGCAAGATCAGTTGACCTTTTCTTAAATCAACTGAAATTCTATTTTTATTTCTATTTCTGATGTGTTTGTGAAGTGGAGCTACATACTAAACATGACTTTACTAACCACTGAATGTCCAAAATCAACTGTTAAATGTCTGTCTTTAAGTTAAAATGATCAGTCAACTTACAAACCCAATATGTAAAGCACTAGTCTTGTGAATCGTTTCCAGATGGTCCATTAGTCTTGCACTGGGTCTGTGGAGTGAATTATTAATATATATTTTTTTCTTTACGTGCTTAAGTGTTTCTTTTGAAACATTCCAACTTGGACCTGGTTGTAATGATGGATTACACTGAGAGGCTACTTTGAGTCTCATTATTCCAAAAGTCATGTGGTAAAGATGACCTTGTAAGCATTTCTTGTTTCAGTGATTGTTGAATATGTTAATGTGGTGATTCCATTGTTTTGATGTGTACAAGTGGATCCTCTAGAATTCATATAATTGTCCTTGGAGAAATTAAAAGAAACGTGAAAGTTCTTCGCAGTGTTTTTTATTGTTTGTAGTGCAGCAGAACTCAAACACTTGGTTATCAAATGACTAATCGTTTATTTATATTCTGGTGCTCTACACTCTAGAGGAGGCTTTCATTTTTATATTCTGTAAACGACTAGCTAATAGGAGTTAATTGACCACCTCGGACTATCATTCATATACAGTTGTGTAAATAAAAAAAAAGCAGTGCATTAAAAAGTGAATAAAAATGCAATTATTTTTATAGCTCGTATTTAAAAAAATTTCCATATTTCAAATGTAGTGGGAAGATAAATTACATATTCAATTCTAATTCAACTGATTAAGATTAAGTGATTTTGTATTTTTTTTACAGGAGGCAAATAAAAGGAATGTCAATGGGTTAATTCACCCAAAATGTAATATTATTAATTACTCATCCTCATATTGTTCCGTCTTTGTTCATTTTTAAAGAAACAAACTACAAGATTCTACATGTAATAAGAGCTCTCTCATCCTCTATAGACAACAGTTGTGACCCAGATCATTCAAAGCACTGTCATGATCAACACACAAGTGCTGTATTGTATAGTAAACACACACACTGACCTGATGCAGAGGACAGGCAAACAAAACTTTTTTGGCACACAAAAGTGCTCTTCGTGCTTTGTATTATTATTATAACTTAAACCACTGAAGTCACATCTGGGAATGTTTTTAAATGTAAACTTACTTTGAATGTTTTTTGTATGGTTGATGTCTATGGAGGATGAGCTCTTGGATTTCATCTAAAATATTTTTATTTATATTCTGAAAATGAGATCTTGGGGGATCGTAAGGGTGAGTAATTAATAGCAGAACTTTACATTTTTGGTGAGATAAATAAAAAATAGAGGCATCAATGCTTCGATCTTTTCTTTAGACTGAAACACTTAATAACAAACACATTTTTTACACTTCATTCCAATTACTGAATTTATTTGTATTGCCATTGTATCGGATAACTGCTGGGCATCATAATTGCAGCAAGTTAACCAACTTCTCTCGTACAAAAACCTTTATTTTAATCACTTAACAAACAAACTACATCCACAATTCCTGTGAAATAAGTTTTGCTTCGTAAACTGCATTTTTAATGTTACCTGCAGAAGTTATCAATTGGGTTAAAGTTAGGGCATTGAGCTGGCCACTCCACTACCCTAATCCCTATTGTCGGAAACCAAGTTTTTTCTTGATTACTTCTGTGTTTGGAGTCGTTGTCTCATTGAAACTCCTTTCAGGGGGATTTCCTCCTCAGCAGAGGAACATACTGTAATCTCTTCAAGAGTTTTGATGAATTCAAACTGATCTACGAAACGTGGTAAAGGTTAATAGATCTGGGACCACAGTATGAGAAACATCTCCAAATCATGATTGTTAGTGCAAAAAAGTGTACTTGATTCGAAAAGAGCAATTTACTCCCATAAGTCCACATTTTTTTAAGCCAGTTAATTTGTTCTTTGGTAAATTTGAACCAATTCTCCATATGCAGTATTTTCAACAATGGTGCTTTTATAGGGGTTTCTTACTGACAGCAGAATCTTGTTTGGCTGAATCTTTACCATTTGAACTATTCTTTAATCCATTAAAACTGTAGATGCATTTTTGTTCCATTTTCAACCATTACAAACAATTTAACGTGCATTAGAAACCTTGCTCCACAATTTAAATAAGTTTACCCTTCTTTAGTCAACTTTTTACTTATACATTACTGTTCTGAACAATGTTGGGACTGACCCATTTTATGTCACAATTCAGAAATAAATGAATTTTATAAAAATGTGTAACGCAATGCTAACTTTTCACGTTAATAAAGGACCTTTAATGACAGCTGTTTTTTATTCTCTTATTAATGACACAGTTGTTATTTTAATACATACTGTAAAGTATACCCAATTACAACGAACAGAACACATGACATAATCAGCTCTGCTGTTTTTCTATAATGATACTACATCCTCAAGTAACTAATTTTAAATCAACAAATATACTGCCAATGACAGGTTACAGATGTTGTACTGCTATTTTTTGACACAACTGCATTTTGTAGTTGGGGAAAGACTTTAATACTGACCAAAGGTGTTTGTTTTGCATTTGATTTAGTATTATAAAATGTAAATTATACTTTTGGTGGCCGCAGAGATCCATTTATATATATATATATATATATATATATATATATATATATATATATATATATATATATATATATATATATATATATATATATATATATATATATATATATATATATATATGCAGATTTAGTGCTGAACAAACGTCTTATTCATGTTGAAAACTATTTTGTTATGATTATTTCAGTGTATCTGATTAAAAGAAAATTAATTTTTTTTGGAGAAGAAACAAGCAAAACCCAAAGTTTTCTTTAATTTTTTTTATTCTAACTTTGTAAAAGACGTCTCATTTTTTAGTAATTTAGTTTTTTAAGTTTAATATACATTCATTCATTCGTTTTCTTTTCGGCTTAATCCCTTTATTAATCTGGGGTCACCACAGCGGAATAAACCGCCAAGGTATGCATATGTTTGGCACAGCGGATGCCCTTCCAGCTGCAACCCATCACTGGGAAACACCCATACACTCTCATTCACACACATACACTACGGACAATTTAGCTTACTCAATTCACCTATAGCGCATGTCTTTGGACTGTGAGGGAAACCGGAGCACCCGGAGGAAACCCAAGCCAACATGGGGAAAACATGCAAATAAGTTGAATACATCCTTTAGGTTAATTAATTAAAAAAAAAAAAAAAAGAACAGAGTACAGAACCCAAAATGATAGGCCAATTGTATTTTTCAATGGGGATATAAATAAATATATAAGGCATTAGTACTAGTAAATGAATGAACGTAGGAAACATTTTATACAGTAGCTGGCATGTTTTATTTAATATTATAAACTAATGACAAATTAAAAAAATAAATAAATTGGCTAAATAAAATCAACAAAATTATTATCACTTATAATCATACAAAATACTTATCGGGAACTTTTGAAAGTCCAAATCATACAACGGAAATTACCCATGTATACAACTATATACTTTTGCAGATTTTTATTATTATTATTAGAAATGATGCACGCTTTATTAAATGCAGCATTATACACAAGCGAAGCAATAGCCTGAAACATCCATCAGATGGCGACAAACTACGACACGTTTCAAGTCTTTCATCGTCTTGTTCAGCAGGTGCATCGCTTTATGCTTTTTGTTATTAAAATATTTATAGTACAAGATATTAAACGTGACACTTTAGGAAATAGAGATACCCGCTGAGCATCGCCTGTCAGTCGTGACAGCAGAATTATAGACTGTGACTACAGAATAGTAGACTAAGTGTAGACTGAAACGAAGTGTAAAGGACCACGACATCTTTTTCTCACTGTTCTAAGGGATATACAGCCTAAAACGAACTGCTATTAGAGCAAAAATGCTTACACCTACAAATAAATGCCATTCGTGTCCAGGCAAAATACCAAAACAAAACAGAACATGGACGGCGACTGCGCGCCCTCTTGCGGCGATAAAGCGAACGACCGTTTGAGCCCTCCGAGTCTCCGTACTAAAGAAAACCTGCCTCCCGATGCCTTTATTCGCACACCCATCATCTCTCCTCGCCAAAAAAAACACAGCACGGACAGATGAAAATACACGGCAAAAAATTCAGTCTCATCACTGGAGTGTACGCTTTTGCCAAAGCCTCTGAACAACATGGAGATATATAGCATTCCTGCAATATGGCATAATCCTTTCATCAGTGAGCGTTTCTTTGCGAAAAATGAATTAATCGCCGTTGTCGGCAGAAAAAAATAACGCTATCCGGCAAGTAACTCCTTCTTTTTACATGGATATTAGGAGAAAAATACATGCACTGCACACAGATGACACATTTCCAGCTGAAACTGACAGTTCTTCAGAAAAACACAGTCAGCTGAAGTGAATACAACAAAGATGAATCCCTTTTAGAGGAGCTCTCCGGCTTGCAGAGGATCAAGGTAAGAAATTACATGTTTGTTTGTTTTTCATGCACATCTGAAACACGTTTCTGTCTCTGCACGACTTCCTTTGCACGATGCTCTTTGTTTCCCCTTTATATCACATGCTATCTTTATTGCCTGCCATCTTGATCAAGGCGTCCAGATATTCCACATAGAGATGCAGGCTGTACGATCTTAACTCTTGGTCAGATCACAATGCCACAATATAGTCTCTTTTTTCCATCGACATGCACATTTCAGCTCCTCCCAGCAGAGTCGAGTGAAAGCTCAAGGATGATGCTGTGCTTTGGTACCCACAGCATCCATGGACAGCATCCTGCTCGGTGTCTCCTGATGTAGGAAGCTGGCAGGACATGTGTGGCTTTGTGGCCAAAGATCTGAGAGAATAGTGAAGAATTCACTCCAACACTTTTATTATGAAGCCTGTATGTATGCTGCACTGTCAAGGTCTTCATAATTCATATCTAAATTAATACTCTCGTCAATAACAAACAGCACAGTACACTCTTATTGATGGCTATACTTCAAAAGAGTGATTTCAAACATGATTAAAGCCCCAGTTCATGTTTATACTCTTTATTAAGCAGGAATAGGAATTTTAGAGTCTTTGTAAGTGCAATGTTTTTAAGGTATACACTTGATCACATTTGCATTATGCTTACAGGATTCATAGAAGGTGTTGCTACTGTAAATATTGTACTGTAAGCTTTTTGGTGGGGGGTTATGAATTAGTACTGCTCCAATTTGAAATTAGGTGGTGTTAAGCATTTTCCTTGTAACCTTTTTGATTAGTAAATTATTGATTAGATCACATCAATGGCACTTTAGTCTCAGGGGCAACTGTGCTTTGTGGGGTCCAATTAACATCCAGCTGTCTTTCATATTTATTTAATTGGTAACACAGCATATTTAATTGACTGCACAGATTTTTAAATATCGTTTTAAGTAACTGCATTGTTAAAAAAATTACATTAAGAATAATAAATAATTGCTCAGTGTCAGTTTATACAGTACTTTGCCAAAACCTTGCCAGCTCTATTTAGTTTTGTTGTGTGATATTATGTTGGAGGGTTTTTTAAAGGACTGTTTGTTCACTTGTTAACTGATTTTCTGAACCTTTCTGACTCCTTTAGGAGGACTGTTTTTGATGACTCCCAACCTAAATGTTATATCCAAAATCAATAGTAGAACAAATACTGAATCCATTTTGAAGTTTTTCCCCTTATGGTTTAGTATTAAAACACCGTCTAGGCCAACTCTTTATTAATTCTTTATACACAATACCTGACAAAAGTCTTGTTGCCTATCCAAGTTTTAAAAACAACAAATAATGACTTCTAGTTCATCATTTGGTATCAAAAGTGGCTCACATAAATAGCAAAGGCCTCTAGATTACACTTATAATACCAAAATAAAATATGATCATGCCTTGTTTTTTAATTATTTAATTAGAACAATAAGGTCCGACTTTGCCCAGACAAAAGTCTTGTCACTTGACAGAAATAATTTACAGTGTAGAATAGAAATCAACAATCAGTTGCTCTTATTTTATATGCAAGCTACTCCTGTTATTTTATCGCATATTAACAGCAGCATAATAATGAATATGAACGCTACACATTTCCCTTACAGGATGAGAGAGAAGTTAAAAAGGCTGGCAGTTTGTGTTTTAGCTGTACTCATTTGCAGTCAATAACATCTGTTGTGCTCCATTATTTCTCAGTGATTCCTGCAAGTGACGTTTTTTCTCAGCGTCTATCTGTACATCTCATGCCCCCACACAATCTGCTTTTTAAGATTTCTTTCTCTGGCATGATACCTGAGAGGCCCAAGGGCAGACTGTCCATTGGTTCATTTTACAGTTGGGTTTAAACAGGAGCTGCTCTGTTTGGCTAATCTGCCTCCATCCACCAGAGATAAATGGCCTTTCAAGCCAGCCGTGGTCCATGAGTTCTTTTTCCCTGATCATTGGATCGTACAGATGATACTTTATTTAAGGTATTACTAACCTATATAGTTTATCTAAACTATAAAAAGACTCTAAATAGATAATGCAAAAGGATTATCCTTTTTATTAATAATAATAATTGTTAGTGATTATGAATTTTAGCCTACATTGAAGAGGATTTTAGGACAATTGACTAGTTTTTGCTGAATCTTTGCCATCTTGGTTGTTATAGTGAAAATGTAATTCATTTAATTTTACTTTAATACATTTAATTAAATAAATAGATGTAATAAATAAAAGTAATACATTAAATTAGAATGTATAATATTTAAATTGGCAGCATGGTGGCTCAGTGGTTAGCACTGTCGCCATACAGCAAGAAGGTCACTGTTTCGAACCCCAGCTGG